>NC_056751.1:83214489-83274489 GCF_019279795.1 Protopterus annectens | reverse complement strand
CCAGACTGCAGAATCCTTTATAATAAATGCATTCTATGAACACCTTCAGGAATGCATGGATCATGCAATCCCAAATAAAACCAAGACCCAATCCTCCAAAGGCAGATGTCCTGTCTGGTGGACCCCAGCTATAAACAAACTATACAACAGAAGGAGGAATCTACTACATGACAGAGCAAAATCCCAAAAAGGGAAGGCATCTCTGATCAGTATTAGCAAAAAACTATGGGCACTCATAAAATCGTCTAAGGCCAGCTTTGAGAGAAAAACTGCACAGGACACTAAGGATAATCACAAGGGTTTCTTTAGTTATGTTAGGAACCTGGGTGGGAATTCCCAGATATGCTCAGAATTAGTCCAAAATGACAAAAAAAAAACACCGAACCCACAGACATTGCCAGCATCCTAGCTGACAGGTTCAGTGCAACCCCCCCCCACCACCACCAAAAGGGCAACTATCTATCCCAGCAGAATGCTGCCCCCTGACAGGAGAATCTTTTACCATCAGAGGAGTGTCTTACAAAGTAAAATATAAATATAACTGCCAATCTAAAGGCGTGATTTATCTTGCCCAGTGCAACCTTTGTCCTGCCTTTTATACTGGCAAAACCGATAGGAAATTGCGTGAGCGTGTCTATGAGCATTTATACACTATTAGGACAAAGAAATTAGACAATGCGCTGGCTAAACATGTTACAGAAAATATCTACCATACATTTTCATTTAAAGCAATTGATTCTGTTGTTTCGGATGAAAGAGATGGCCCTGAGCAAGTCTTATTAGAAGTATTAGAATTATACTGGCAATTACGTTGCCATGCTTGCGTATTACCAGGTTTAAATGAGACATGTTCTATATACCCTATATTGAAATTAAGGAGTCTACGAAGGTGAATTATTTATAGCATAAAATGGTTTTTCTGGCTTGAGTGTGTGTAATTTAATTTTATACGTGTTCATAGGTTGGTACTAGGCTATCAGCCCTAGGGCCTATACAAGCCTAGCTATAACAATTCCCTGGCTATTTCTTCCCACATTATTTACTTTCCTGGACCCCTTTCTAGCAGGGCGACTGACGTGATCCCTGGGGTGAACTTCCTTTCTCTCATCCAATCGTCAAGGTTCCTCTTGAAGAGGTCCAAAGAGGCACTCTGCTTGACATGTATGGGCAATCTATTCCAGAGTCTGGGGAGTCTCTGGGTCAGGAACCTATCCCTCCAACATGTTTTGTTTATTGTGATGACAAGGTTTAGATCCCTGGAGCATGTAGCTCTGAGGGATTGGGATTTCTTTAAGTGTAGCATGTCCAACAGCTCTGGGTTTGACATGGCCTTGTATGTTAAGCAGAGTTAAGCCTCTGAGTAGGCGATATCGACAGAGTATAGCTGGAGTTTTTAAGGCGGTCAGCGTAGGGCATCTGCTTTAGGCCTGTGATTCTTTTAGTGAGGTATTTCTGAGGCCTTTCCAGTTGTTGCAGATGTCTTGAGAGGTACATACCAAATGGGGCGTTGTATTCTATAATGGGTCTAATGAGGGATGAGTACAGTGGGACAATGACCTCCTTTTTCTGGATGAAAAGCCCTTCGTGATGAGGTGTGCCACATAGAAGGATTTCCTGACTGTTGTGGCGATGTGGTTATCGAAGGTGAGACCACTGTCCACCTGTGTCCCTAAGTCTCTTATCACACTTTCTGTGTTTAGTGTACTGCCACCTATATGGTAATTCATGGATACATGTTTTTTCCCAAAGGGGATAACAATACATTTCTTGGCATTGAGCTTGAGCCCATGGCTCTGGCACCAAGCATCTGTTTCTGTAAGGCCCTTTTGTAGAGTATCCACATCATTTGGGGATTCAATAATGGCTCCCAGTTTGCAGTCATCTGTTTAAATATCTGGGTTAAAATTTGATATTATTTAAATGATTATTATTAGAATATTATGTTTTTATACGTATATATATATATATTTTTTGTGAATTGCATTTTTTATGTATTGCATATTACGTTATGCATTTTAATACATGATATTCATTTTTAAATGTAGGATTTAATGGTGTACAGACACCGGCGTCATTCATCTTTAATAACACATTATACTATAGAATGTATTGAACACAGCGCATCAACAAATGCGTTACCATTATGGTTTTTAAATGATTATTAGTGTTGAAATTATTGTTCAGTTTATTTAATTAGTATTTTAGCATTATGCTGTTGTTGCTACTTGCTAGATAATGTTGACAGTTGCCTGGTTACGGCACTTCCTTTTGGTGCCAAACTGGCTATTTAAATGTTTGTTAAAATGTATTCTGGTTAGTCTGAAGAAGTTCCGCTATTTAGCGGGACGAAAAGCGCTTTACTCTACATATTTTACCAGAATAAAGATTGTTGTTCGTTTGGGATATTACTCGTGTGGAATATTTACTTGAATATTGTGTACACGCTCTATTGGAGCCCTGTTCTGCTTTATGGTGATTTTTTACGTGACTGGATTTTGAAACATCTTTAACACACCATATTCTCTGGTTGGTCGAGAGGTGCTGCAGGTATTGCTGAACTCTCCTCTAACTTGTCTGTATACAACTTGATTGAAGTGAAAAAATGTATTTAAAACTAGGGATATGAGCTGGTGAATGGTATCTATTTTTTCTTAGGAAATTTTGCATATTTGTACAAAAAATGTTTGACGTAGTTCATGTCTTCTGTGGGAATTTATATGTTTGTAGCTCGAGATGATTGTCACTGCTGAAGTGACACCCCGACCACATATGCAAAATGGGAAAAGGGGTTGAGGATGGATGGATGGATATGCACATATATATGTGTGTGTGTGTGTGTGTGTGTGTGTGTGTATATATATATATATATATATATATATATATATATATATATATATATATATATATAACACATGCATATATGTGTGTGTGTATATATATATATATATATATATATATATATATATATATATTAACGCACATACATATATCAAGCTACACACTGAGAACACAGAAGAACTAACAGCTGGAAATTAACTCTTGAAAAAGATCTTAGAGAGCTAGGCAGAGGCAATGAACAAACCAGATAGATTTAGCACTTTTGTCCTTTAATGGAAGAACTGCATTAGAAATATACAAATACAAATAAAAATAATAATAAGGATATGAAAGGATAAGAGTGAGTGCAAGTTTTACAATAAATAAGGAGCAGTGAATCGTTACAATGCATGAAATGTGCATTACGATATATATACATATATATATATATATATATATATATATATATATATATACACACACACACACACACACACACATATTAAAATATATATATGTGTGTGTGTGTGTGTGTGTGTGTGTGTGTGTGTGTGTGTGTGTGTGTGTGTGTGTATGTATATAGTCATAGGTAAGTACTAGGCTATCGGCCCTACGGTCTATATAAGCCTAGCCAAAAGAGATTCCCTGGCTTTCGCCACCCAAGAAAATTATTTTCCTGTGCCCCTGTCGAGCAGAGCCACAGATGTGATCCCCGGGGTGAATTTCCTGTTTCCCACCCAATTGTCAAGATTTCTCTTTAAGTCTGTTCCAGAGCATGGGAAGTCTCTGGGACAGGAATCTATCCCTCCAACATGTTCTGTTTATTGTGGTGAAAAGGTTTAGGTCCCAGGAGCATGTCACCCGGAGAGATTGGGATTTCTTTAAGTATAGCATGTCCATCAGATCCGGGTTAGACATGGCTTTGTATGTTAGGCAGTGTTCGCCTCTGAGTAGGCGATATGCAACAAAGTAGAGCTGGAGTTTTTTGTAACAGTCTGCGCATGGCATCTGCTTGAGGCCATTAATCCTATTAGTGAGGTATTTCTGAGGCCTTTCTAGTTGTTGTAGATGTCTTGCTAGGTACATGCCAAATAGGGCGTTGTACTCTATAATGGGTCTGATGAGGGATGAGTAGAGAGGAATGATGATCATGACCTCTCTTTTTCTGTAGAACCCCTTTGTGATGGTGTGCCATGTACAAGGATTTCCTGACTACTGTGGCAACGTGATTATCAAAGGAGAGACTACTGTACACCTGTGTCCCAAGGTCTCTTATCACACTTTTGGTATTTAGTAGGCTACAGCCTATGTGGTAGTCCATGGGTATGGTGTTTTTTCCCAAAGGGGATGACAGTGCACTTCTTGGCACTTAGCTTTAGGCCATGACTTTGACACCAAGCATCAGTCTCAGTGAGGCCTCTTTGTAGACTGTCCACATCCTTAGGCGAATCTATTATGGCGCATAGTTTGCAATCGTCTGCGAACTTCGTTACCCAGAGACCATCTGTATTAGCCTGGACTTCTAAGAAGTAGATACCGAACAGGAGAGGACCCAGGACTGAACCCTGTGGTACTCCGCTTATCACTGGTCTGTAGTCGGATTTGGAGTCGGCTACTTTCACAGTGTGGGCTCTGTCAGTGAGCCAGTTGGCCACCCATCTTGTGACATAGGGATTTATGCCTAGTCCAGTGAGTTTATCTATTATACCAGAGTGGGGGATGGTGTTGAAAGCCTTGGTGAGGTCAAGATAGGCTATGTGCACCACCTTACCCTCGTCTACAGCTCTGGTGACTGCTTCAAAGAAGTCAATCAGGTTTAGGAGGCATGATCTACCTTTTACAAATCCAAACTGAGTGGGGTCCAATATCTGGAGGTTACCTATGTCTTTGTTTATAAGATCCAGGATGATGTGTTCCATGGCCTCGCAGACCAGGCTTGTCAGGCTAATGGGGTGGTAGTTCCCGGGGTCAGTGGTGGCACCCCCTTTGTGGAGTGTGATAACCGTCGCTGTGCACCATTCCATAGGCACAAAGCCTGTAGTGAGGCTATGGTTGAACATGGTACTTAGGTGGGCTGCCAGTTCGTTCTGTAGTTCATGCAGAATGCAGCCTGGGATGTTGTCTGGTCCCATGGATGCTGCGTTCTTGGCTTTGGAGAGTGCGGTCTTTACTTGTGCATCCGTGATTACAGGGGCTTTGCAATATTCCAGTATGGAGATGGGCCTTTTGGTGGGGGGGGGGGGGTAAAGTTTGCACTGAACCTGTCTAGCAGGATGCTGGCAATATCAGTTGGTTCAGTAAAGCTACTGCCATTGTGCTGTAGCTCAGAGCAGATCTGAGTGTTGCCATTGAGATTCTTGACATAGCTGTAGAATGCTTTGTGGTTGTCTTTAGAATCCATGGCGATTTTATTTTCGTAACTAGCTTTGAAGGATTTTATGAGGGATCTCAGCTTCTTACTGAGGCTGACCAGGGAGTTTCTGCAATCATGAGATTTTATTCTTTTTTGCAGCAGTTTCTTCCTTCTGTTGTAGAATTTGTTTGTGACAGGGGACCACCAGACTGGCTTCCTTTTTTTGGAGGATAGCATCTTGGTTCTGTTGGGGATGGCACAGTCCATGCACTTGCGTATGTGCTTATACAGTGGATTTGTATATGATTCAGCAGTTGTGCCTCTATTTTCCATCTCTATGGGTGTCGTGAAGTTAGCCACTTCTGTCTTAAGAAGCATGAAGTTGGTTTTGCAAAAGTTTTTATGGTGGTTTCCTTAATGGGGGGTGGGGCGGGATACGGATGTCTGGGGTGATTAGCTTGTGGTCGGATCTGACCAGCGAGGAGTTGACCTCTGGCGTGGAGAATCTGTTACCCATACTGGTAATGACCAGGTCCAGGATGTTGCTGCCCCTGGTGGGGGTATGGATGAGCTGATCCAGGACTTTGGAATTGATGAATTCCAGAAAACGTTGAGCAAATGAGTTAGTACATGAGTAGTTTTCCCAGTTGATGGTGGGGTAGTTGAAATCTCCCAATATTAGGGTACTGGGCTGTACCTTAATATTATCCAGCATATCGAGAAACATGGAGTGAGCATCCTGGGGCATGGAGGGGGATCTGTAACAAGCTACAACCTGAATTGCAGTCTTACCCAGTGTTAATTGTACTTGGATAATTCCGGATGCATTATGTTGAGCAACTATCCTGGAGGTATGGATATCCTTTATGAATATGGACACGTCTCCTCGTGTTTCGGTCCAGGTTAGGTGGACGAAAGGTGTGGTAAGAATTGTAGCCTGGTAATGTAGGGGTGCTCTCTGGAGCCTTAAACCAGGTCTCTGTCACTGCACAGATGTACATTATATACATAAATATACATATAAAACACAAAAAAAAAAAAAAAAGTAAACTACTGCTGAATAAAACAAAAAGCTTATGGATTGATATAGAGAAAAAAGAAACCACAAAACTGAAACTGGAGCTTTCATTCTGTGCCTTTAATCAAAGAAAATAAAAAAATAAGAATAATCAGAAAATAAAAAAACAAGATACACTTCATTAATATAACACAACTAAACAAATCAATTTAAAATAACAATTAAGACGTCACTTCCTATCTTTTCCATTTCAATAAATACCTGATATTCAGGTTCTCATTCAAACCAGGAAGTACATCTGCTCTTAACAAAACTTGCCATCTAAGTTCTTTTACTTCGAAAAGGGAGTTGACATCACCTATAAAACTAGCAACCCTTTCAAGTATAAGGAATTTAAAATCAGAAAATTTACGGCAGTGAATGCTGTGCTTGGACAAGTCATTTTTGATGTCAGTGTTCCTGATAGCCTGATAATGCTCTTTAATATGGTTGTTCAATCATCGAGTGGTTTTACCAACATAATATGCTGGACAACCTGAGGAGACCCCTAGATAAACCACGACAGTTAACTGAAAAACTGTTTAATAAAGATCTTAAAATGTAAAGCTCCCATTATGAAATCCTTACAGGTTAAAATGTACTTACAACAACAAAATTGGCCGCACCCATATATTCTTACAATAATGCCACAAGCTAGTTTGTTGTGCTGACTGTCCACCTCAAAAAGTCTTTTAACAACTAATTCCTTTAAAAGCAAAATGGGAGAACAGTACCTATTTCCTTACAGAAATCTGGATTTCCCTGGATGATACACCAATTTGTTTCTATAGCTCTTCTTATACTATTAGTGTCCAGGGAAATATTTAGCTATTGACATTATATATATATATATATATATATATATATATATATATATATATATATATATATATATACACACACACACACACACACATATATATATATATATATATATATATATATATATATATATATATAAATGGGTTCATATGAATCCGTCGACAGGCAAAACATCGCTTATCATCGACACAGCATCGACGTGCAGAACATTGACAATCCAGGTAAGCGATTTTCCCCTTACAGGACCCATAGTAGCACTTAGGACCCATGGTAGCGACTGTTGAGAATTTGCGTTGTCCATAGCGTCGCACTAGCGAAACAAGTGCTACCATGGGTCCTGTAAGGGGGAAAATCGCTTACCTGGATTGTCGATGTTCTGAACGGTCGATGCTTTGGTGTCGATGAGGTAAGCGTCGATGTTTCGGCTGTCGACGGATTCATATGAACCCATATAAACACATACATATATACAGTGGATATAAAAAGCTTACACACCAGTTAAAATGCCAGGTTTTTGTGATATAAAAAAATGAGACCACAATAAATAATTTCAAAACTTTTCCCACCTTTAATGTGACCTATAACCTGCACAATTTAATTGAAAAACAAACAAATCTGTTACGGTAAAAAATATAAAAAATAAAAAGCATACAATATTTTGGCTGCATAAGTCTGCACACTCTTAAACTAATACTTTGTTGTCTGTGCACACCCTTAAACTAATACTGTGTTTAAGCATCTTTTGATTTAATTACAGCATTCAGTCTTCTTGGGTAGGAGTCTATCAGCATGGCACATCTCGGCTTGGCAATATTTGCCCAATCTTTCTTGCAAAAATCTGTCAGATTGCGAGGGCATCTCTTGTGCACACCCCTTTTAAGGTCACCCCACAGATTTTCTATTGGATTTAGGTCTGGGTTCTGGCTGGGCCATTCCAAAACTTTAACTTTCTTCTAGTGAAGCCATTCTTTTGTTGAATTGGATATATGCTTGGGGTCATTGTCGTGTTGAAAGGTGAAATTCCTCTTCATCTTCAGCTTTCTAGCAGACGCCTGAAGATTTTGGGCCAAAAGTGACTGGTATTTGGAACTGTTCATAATTCCCTCCACATTGACTAAAGCCCCATTTCCAGCTGGAGAAAAGCAGCCCCAAAGCATGATATTGCCACCACCATGCTTCACCGTGGGGATGGTGTTTTGGTGATGCGAAGTGTTGCTTTTGCACCAAACGTACCTTTTGGAACTGTGACCAAAACGTTCAACCTTGGTCTCATCAGACCATAGCACATTGTCCCACATGCTTTTGGGAGACTTGCTGTATTGTTTTGCAAATTTTAACCTAGATGTTTTTTCTGTGTAAGAAAAGGCTTCCATCTTGCAACCCTACCCCATAGTCCAGACATATGGAGAATACGAGAGATTGTTGTCACATGTAGTACACAACCAGTAGTTGCCAGAAATTCCTGCAGCTCCTTCAGTGTTGCTGTAGTTCTCTTGGCAACCTCCCTGACCAGTTTTTGTCTTGTCTTTTCATCAATTTTGGAGGGATGTCCAGTTCTTTGCAATGTCACTGTTGTCACATGTT
Organism: Protopterus annectens; assembly: GCF_019279795.1. Taxonomy (NCBI): domain Eukaryota; kingdom Metazoa; phylum Chordata; order Ceratodontiformes; family Protopteridae; genus Protopterus; species Protopterus annectens. Next base: position 83,265,856 of record NC_056751.1, on the reverse strand, counting down.
CTCCACTTTTTGATGACTGGCTTCACTGTGTTCCATGGTATATCCAATGTTGTGGAAATTTTTTTGTACCCTTCTCCTGACAGATACCTTTCAACAATGAGATCCCTTTGATGCTTTGTAAGCTCTCTGCGAACCAAGGCTTTTGCTGTAGCAGGCAACTGAGTAAATGTTAGGAAAATCCTACTAGGATAGCTGAACTTTATTTGGGGTTAATTAGAGTCTCTTTAATTGATGACAGCTGTGTACCCAAGAAAACTGAATGTAATTAAATCAAAAGATGATCTAACAAACAAAGTATTAGTTTAAGGGTGTGCACACTTATGCAACCAGCGTATTGTACATTTTTTACTTTTTATATTGTTTCCCCGAACAGATTTGTTTGTTTTTCAATTGAATTGTACAGGTTATAGGTCACATTAAAGGTGGGAAAAGTTTTGAAATGATTTACTGTGGTCTCATTTTTTATATCACAAAAACCTGGCATTTTAACAGGGGTGTGTACAGTTTTTATATCCACCATATATACAAATATATCTATATCTGAAATACAAAGAGTAGATGTATTATGATAAGACTTCTGACAAGATCAGTGCAGTCAAACCTCGGCCAAAGGAAACAAGACAAATTTGACAGGGGCTGGAGGGAGGGAAAACTGAGGAGGATGGAAGAAGACAACAAAGATCTATTGTTATGGGAAGCACATAACTTTCATATTTAATGTTCTCTTTTCCATCCATCTTCAACTGATGGGACAGAGCTACTAAAACAATGGCAGGTCTCATGGAAGGATAATGCAGTCAATGGCTGAGCCAAAGGAAGCCCAGAGACCTAAACCATGTCCAGCTTGTAGTGAGATACAAAAACGTATGGATATTGGGCAAAGTGGCTGCTGTCCAAATGTCATCAATAGGAACTCTTGAAAAGTAGGCTGCAGAAATAGCAATCACCTTGACAGAATGGGCCGTGTGAATGATAGGTAAATGTGTGTGTGTGTGTGTGTGTGTGTGTGTGTGTGTGTGTGTGTGTGTGTGAGATGCAATCAGAAAACCATCTTAAGAGAGTCACTTTTGATGCTCCTTTCCCAATTTGACTGAAGAAAAGTTCACAAAAAGTCAGTCTTTCTAATAGATTTACAATGGTGCAAGTAAGAATCTCAGCTGCCAATGAACATTCATCAGATGCCGGATGTATTCCCCTTTACTGGAAAATTGTGGAAAGAAAACAGGAAAATTAATGGTTTGATTCAAAGTAAGTACTGAAGCCTCCTTGAGAAGAAAGGACGGTTTAGTCCTTAGTGAAATCCTATCTTTGTGAAAGACCAAATAAGCCGGTCTGCAGGAAAGGCCTTGGAATTCTGATATTCTTCAAGCAGAAGTTAACAGCGCCAGAAAGTGTCTCTTCCAAGAAAGATATTCAATTCAACAGTAACAAACAGGCTCTTAGTGGGGGGGGGGGGGGGGGTGCTATGTCCAGATGAGGCATTCCAGACAGCTGAGAGAGAAGGTCTGGAATGGGATCAAGCACCCATGGTGGGCATATCAGATGTGGCCAAAGTTAAGGGAGCCATTACTGTCAAGGCCATAAAAGGGTAATGAGGATCACTTTCACCTTTATCCACATTGCTTTTTGTGGGAACTTTGGTATGAGAAGAATGGGAGGATATTCATACAAAAAAACAGGGGTCAACTGTGGACAACAGTGTACCTTGGGGACTCCCGTTCCAAGGGGATCAAGGTAAAGTAACTGCTGCACTTGGTGTTGGAGGGAGTGGCATATAGGTCGCAGTAAAAGACTGGCCCCAAAGACTGAAAATTTGATCTGCCACCATCTGATTAAGGGACCACTCATGAGAGAGAAAAACAGACCTGTTCAGTTTGTCTGCCAACATACTAGATTTTCCTGGGATGTGCACTGCTATCAGTGCTATCACTGCCATTTGAACAGTTTGAAGTTTCAAAATTTTGAACTTATGGTCTCAACCATAAGAAATTTGAAGTTTTGAAACTTTCAAATTTAGAAGTAGACTTGTGTGCACACACGTCTGTATTTTATATATATATATATATATATATATATACATATATATATACATATACATATATATATATATATATATATATATATATATACATATATATACATATACACACACACACACATACATACACACACACACACCACATATGCATAAACACACACCCACCCACGTCTGGCTTGTGTCTTTGTCTTACAGTGAGATTTTTAAGAAGTACTTCCTTTTAAGGGATGCTTCATGTGTAAAATGTTCACCAGGACACTAATATGTTGCCCAGGTATTCTGAAAGCAAAAGTAATGTACTTACCATAAAGTTACAACTTCAGGATCCATATCTATGCATTTCAGTCTCCCAACTGGTTAGTCATATGCAGTTGTTCAGAATCTTAGAATCTTTAAGATTCTCCCAGAATCAAAAACAACTCCTTTTTCTCCAGCTTGAGTATGCATGTGAAAAGGATAGCCTTGGGAGACTCTGGGATTAATTTCTCCCAAGTCTTTCGGGTTTCTAATGCCAAAATGGGAATTGACCCCATCCCTAAGTCAGGATATGATTAAAGTTCATTAAATTACTATTGTTTCAATCTTTAATGTTACCCAAAAGTGCTCTTCTCAGCACCCGCAATGTGCCCACAATTGACTCCTGTAATTCATATGGAGTTACACGTATTGTACAACTGTAGATTATTTCTTATTATACAATTCCTCCTCTAAAACGTGCACGCTGATTGGCCAGCCCAACCAGCGTGCCCGTTGTAAATCCCTCAATATACTAACGGAAAAAGGTCCGGTCGCCCGGACTTTTTCCGTTAGTATAAAACACTGTCTCGCTATGTTAAAAGAGTTTAACATAGCGACACAGGTTTAAAAGTAACGAGATCTCCGCTGCTTTTTAAAGCTGTCTCGCTATGTTAAACTCCTTTAACATAGCGACACAGTGTGTAAAAAGCAACGGAGATCTAAATGAGTTTAACATAGCGAGACAGCTTTAAAATAAGCAACGGAGATCTCCGTTGCTTATTTTAAAGCTGTCTCGCTATGTTAAACCCATTTAACATAGCGAGACAGTAAAAAGCAACGGAGATCTTGCATTCTCCATTGCTTTTGCCCACAGCTCTGATGTACTGCGTAGGCATGCGCAGTACATCAGAACTGCCGCGGAATACCAGACAGCTGCGGAAGGGCAGCAAAGAGGCATTATACAATGCCATTATTTAAGAAAAGTAATTATTTATTTTCTTAAATAATGTCATTGTATAATAGCAATAACCTACTTCTGGGTGTGGGTAATGCTGGATTTACCCACGGTTGTCTTTGTTTGGTCCCGAGGGCGAACCACGCTAACCGTGGGTAAATCCAGCATTACCCACACCCAGGCGTGGGTTATTGCTATATTAGGCCTGTTGCTCCTACTAGTACTACTGTAACTGTGAAAGTATCTAGTTTCTCCCTGCAAATCCTGGTAATTTATGACTGTGTCTTCCATACGTAAAACACTGTAATCACTGGTTGTAGTAATTTCAATGATCAATGTTACTTTTGTATTTTTTTCCTTGAATTACTATATCTGGTTTTATCACAACTATTTTTGAAATGTTGGTAATGGGTGATCCCATGTGATGTATACTTCATTATTTAATACAGTGCTTTTCGTTTCATGTTTCCAGTGCTTCTCAACTATTTCAATACTATAGTATTTGCAGAATTCCCAGTACAATAATCTTGCTACATTATTGTGCCTTTCAGTATACAGGCCCTCTTTCATGACTATATCACATCCAGCAACAAGGTGGGTAACTGTTTGCAGTTCTTTTTTTACAGATCCAGCATTTGTCTTTTTCTCCCACATGTTTAATGGACCTTGTAAACCAACATGCACTTAGTCCACTGTCCTGTGTCGCTATTACTAACCTTTCATCTTTTTGTTTCAATTCACCTCTCCTTAATCATTCCTGCATCAAATCTTGACTGACATGAAGTTATTCCACATAGCTGTACTTGCTACAATATTTATGCCTTTTCCATATTTCTTTCTTTCTCATCTGATCCTTCTCCTTCTAGTGTTTCATTTTTTTTGGTACTTTCAGTTGCTGTCTGATTTCTGTGTAGTAGTGGTTTGATTTCCATTCCCACTTGACACCAAAATGATTCTACTAAACTAAGCAGAGAAATAATCTTAGACTTCTCATGTTTTAAAACTTTCATTATGTTTAGATCTGTTGAGGTCAGCAGATATGTATACATTCCCACAACTGCAGATCTATACATGCAATCAATTTCAAGCAGGCCCATACCTCCTTCAGAATGAGGAATATATATAAAAATCAACATATACCAAAATTATATCATTTGATAAGCATAAAACATTTTTCTTGTTTTCCTGTCCAATTGATCTAGTACCCTCTTGAGCCAGTCAATCAATCCAAAACTCTAAGTTAGAAGAGGAACAGCAAACTGGTTTACAGCTTGGACTTTATTTCTAAACGTCAAGGGAGTTTTCAGTATTAGTTTTAGTCTTCTGAAGTATTCCTTACTGAGACTTATTTGCATTTATCTGGGTATATATTACAACCGCGAAAGTCCTAAACAGTGAATATGGAATCATCGACACATATTACCCGAACCGCGAACACCCTAAACCGCGAAATTCAAAATCTCGAACTGTCATAGTTGTCCAACCCCACCGCGCGCTACATACTACCTACCCAAACAAAATAAATAAACCACATAATATACACTAACCAAAACCCTACTTCTAACCCTACACTAAACCTTACATACATTACTGACTATGCACTTACCTTAACCCGCACCCTAACCCTAAGGTCCGTAACTATCGCACACTTACCTTACGGAGCTATACCCAAACAAAATAAATAACACACACACACACACACACACACACACACACACACACACACACAAAACAAAACCCTACTTCTAACCCTACACTAAACCTTACATACATTACTGACTATGCACTTACTTTAACCCATACCCCAACCCTAAGGTCTGTAACTATCGCACACTACTACTATCTATACACTTACCTTAACCCACACCCTAACCCTAAGGTCTATAACTATTGCACACTTACCTTATGGATCTATACCGCAGAAGGGCCAACCATGACGATTCGACATTTCGGATTTCGCTCTTCAGGATGATCGGTGTTTTCGTGTTTCGACGTATACGTGTCAACGTTTCCGTATTCGGGTAAGTGGACCTTCGTGATTTTAACAGGGAACCCATTTGTCCATGTTTTGTCTCTGATCATTTATGAATTCCCAAATATTTATACACTTCCTCTTGCTCGTTTTTTATATCACATTCCTGTCCTAGACTGATATTTTCTTGATGCTGCAGCTTTCCTGCTTTAAATATTGCCTTTGTACTTTTATCAAGACCCAATGACATTTTTATATTATATAGGAAAGTTTTAACCACTTGTGGTTGTGCTTCCAACTTCTCATCTGATGCTCTATACGTCTTTAAGTTGTCCACAAAAAGTAGATGAGAAGTCTTAAAACAAAGTTGTTTCCTGGGAGCCAAATTGTAGCCATAGTATATATTAAGTAAACAGCTTAATGAGTTAAGGGCAAGACTTACCATAACGTTCCATCTGAGTTGTTGCTTTTCATTTTTCTTCAACCTGTGGAACTTGGATCCGGTACGGATGCGACTTGGCCATATACTCCAGCATCAGATCCAAAGTCCAAGCTCCTCCCCTACCGATAATGCCCCTCTCTCCCTCCTCCCCTCAGATTGAATTTGTTGCAGAAACACCACTAACCCAAAAGGCCAACCGGCCTATAAACCCTGGTATAACTACATAAAGGTCAACCTACTGAAAGCTGGCTAGGACAAGAGGGTACATGTTACTTCAGTCCAGTCTGCTATGCAGCCCAAGAAGGGCAGGGGGATGGAGGGAGGGACGGTTGAAGAACAAATGAAAAGCAACTACTCAGATGGAACAATATAGTAAAACATAACTTATTAATCTGAAGTTGTTGTTTTCATTTGGTCTTCATCCTGAGGGACAGAGTCCCTAGCTACCAACAGGTGCACGGCTGAGCCAAAAGATGCCCTGCTCCTAGAAAGAAGATCCAATCTATAATGAGAAATGAAAGTATGTGATGAGGCCCAAGTTGCAGCAGAACAGATATCATCAAGAGAAACTCTGGACCAAAATGCTACAGAAGTGGAGACTGATCTGGTAGAATGCGCCTGGACATGTCCTGGTGGAGACAGACCGAGGAAATGCACTCTGAAATCCATCGAGCAATGGTAACCTTGGATAGAGACAGGCTTTCCTAAAAAGGATTTAGAAAAGGAATTTTTTTTTTTTTTTTTTTTGGATAGAGACCGAGACGTGCAAAGAGAAGGTAAGGGTTAGAAAGATAGAAATTAGAAGAAAGAAGAATTATAACAAACCCAAAAAAAGAACACTTACAGCTATGGAGCTTGGAGCAGTGGAAACCCATGCTGTTTGAATCGAGTGACAAACAAGATCTGATGGGAGGTGGTGTCAATTGGAGGTGGTGTCAATTTTTCTATTATGAACTTCAAATCTCATGGTGGGGCAGGTCAGTAAGAGGAGGTCTAAACAGGAAGGCCCCCCTCAAAAATGAGTTGCATACTTTTAATGATACTAAGAAGGATAAATTCATGTCCTGATGAGAATTAGAAATGGTTGCTAAGTGAAACTTGACTGCAGGCTAGCTGAAATCTTTGTCAAAAATTCAGCTAAACATTGCCGAATTGCCTGAAATGGAGCTTAGAATAGATCTAGACCTTGCTCAGCTGTTCAAGATGAAAGTAACATCTTTCCACCTGTTTTTGTACATTTTCTTGTGGACATTTTCTGGGATGTCATAAAGATCTGGACCATCATGGAAGAGAATAAAGGAAACCCTAGCCATCATGGGACCTAGAGAAAGTATGAGATTAGTCTGATGGACTGAAAGTTCAAGTGATAACTGCTAGACAAATTGGGCAGGAGACTTTTTTCAGGTCTTGAGTTGTTGTTTCTCTAACAAGGTGAGGCCACAACAAAGGAGAACCAAAGCTGTCTTTCCAAAAAAAAAAAGGCTGTGAGGAAGATCTCAGCCTTTTGTATCTTGTTTTTCTGCAAAAATATTGCTGCATGTGGAAAAAAGGAAAAGGTGTAAAGGACACCCAGTAGTTACTGCTAGACCACAGCACCCTGGAGCATCTGAACCTAGAGTGCGGCACAGCACCCTGGTGAGTCTGTCCGTGTGTGGGGGGGTACTAGGAAAAATAGCTGCTGCATTTGGCATTGGCTAAGGATACAGACAGATCACAGCACAGCCTTTCTCTGCTGTGGAAGACAGAGCTCCCCACTCACTGACTATGGGACCATTCATGAGGCATCGATGAGTATCAGATGAACTTGTCATCTAGAGAGCTGTCCTAAATGGAAACGTGCTGTGGTTAGAAAACCTTGTGTCAATATGGCACTTTCTGCAGTCTCAATGCCTCCTGAAAGAAGAGGGGTATAAATGAGTCACCCCCTTGCTTTCAGATACAGTAGACCACCTCCATGTTGCCACAGTAAATGGCAATCATACCCTGTAGAAAGTAATCCTGCAAAGCCTGCAGCCTTTGGGGACTGTCATTATTTCTAGGACAGTGATACACTGACAGGTGATTGTCGCACTATAGGAAGAACAGAAGAATGAAAAGGCCCTGTGAAAACCTCACTCATTGAAGCCACCAGTGAAGATTTTTTTTTCTACCACTGAAGATGTTGGCATTTCTGTCTGGCGGAAGACTGCCTACACAGGTCTTCAAGTCCAAGTGGCATTCAATAAAGGCCTGTGTTTGTGACAACACCAGCTGTAACTTTATGGTGTTCCCCAAACCATGAACAGTTGCAATAAATCTCTCCTTGCTCTAATCAATGGCCACTTTACTGGAGTGGCCAGTATCAAGTTGTCCATGTAAAAAAAAAGTTTCAAATGCCCTTCAGTCTGAGGTAAACTACTATGGCTGCTATGCTGTTGTTAACACCCTGGGGACTGCTCTGAAACCAAATGAAAGGACTCAGAAATGACAGTGACCTTCTAGCACTGAAGCGAAGGAATCTCCTGGACTCCTTGGGTAGCCTTGTGTGCAGTCAGGCATCCTGGAGATCTAAAGAGCACATCCAGTCTTACTCCTGCAAGCATGGAAGGATTGCCTGCATCATGACCATCCAGAATTTTGCTATTCTTACATACTGATATAGGCCACTCAGATTTAATATGGGCATGAGGTCCTTTGTCTTCTTCAAAGCCAAAAAGAATCTTGAATAAAATCCGTATCCTCTCTCATGGTTCAAAATTTTTGCCTGAACATGTACAGGAAAGGTCTCATAGATTTACTTGGTTGTATTCCTTTTTATGAAGGCATGGATGGATTTTCAGGTTCATATGAGGTTACTAGGCTAACAGCCCGTGAGACCTTATAAGCCTAGTCATATTTATCCTGAGTTGCCTCAATTGTCGGTAGTTAGGTGAGTGAAGTTCCAAGTGGTAAGAGTTTATGGCAGTTAACACTGACTTCCTCTGTCGAAGAGGGACATGAGTGCCACCCCAACAGTGAATTTGCAGTCACCCATCCATTGAGCTAGGTTGTGTTTAAAGAGGATCAGGGAGGGTTCTGTTTCACCTGAATTGGAAGCTTGTTCCAAAGACATGGCAGTCACTGGGAGATTCCTCTATCTCACCAGCAAGACCTGTTCATGCCAGAGGCTAGGTTAAGATCCCTGAAGTGACTAACCCTCCTGCAGTTTGATTTATGAATGTGTAACATTTTCATCAGGGCTGTGTCAGAGACTGCCCTGTAAGCCAGGCACAGGTCAACCTTTAGCAACCTGTAGGAGACAGAATATACTGGCAGGGCTTTCAGTCTTTCCACCTAAGTCTTGTTTTGTGTACCCTGTAATTTCTTGGTGAGAAACCTCTGTGGTCTCTCCAATTGTTGCAGGTGTCTGGTGAGGTACATGCACAAAAGGGAACATTGTACTCAATTACTGGTCTGATGAGGACCAAGTACAATGGATTTATAACATCCTTATATCTAGATGCAATGCCTTTACTTATACGATGTGCCACATAGAAGTATTTCCTTACTACTGTGGATGCGTGGTGGTCAAAGTTCAGAATGCTATCAATCTGAGTACCAAGATCATACACTCAGGTCTTGTCTATAATGTAATTAGCAGGGATGTCAGCTTACCCAAAAGGAACAGTAGTGCATTTTTTTTCATTTAACTTTAATCTGTGGCTTTGACATCAGTCAACTGTCTGCAGTATATTAACATTGCTGGGAAACTCAATGACTGCTCCCAATTTGCAACTGTCAACGAACTTGGTCAGCCACAGGCAATGCAAGTTTGCCTAGACTTCTGAGAAATAGAGTCCAAACAGTAAGGGGCCCAGCACAGAACCCTGTGATATGGTGCTGGTGACTGGTCTTTTGCTATAGGTGAAGTCACCCACTTTGACAGTGTGTGTCCTGTCTGTGAGCCAGATGGCTGCCCATCTGGTAACGTAGGGGTTAATTCCCAATTAGGAGAGTTTCTTTATAATAGTTGAGTGGGATATTGTGACAAATGCCTTGGCTAGGTCATGACAGGTGGCATGCATTATCTTTCCCTCGTCCAGGGCCTTGGTGATTTTCTCGAAGACGTCAATAATGTTTAGCACGCATGATCTTCCTTTAATGAATCCAAACTAGGCTGGGTCCAGAGTTTGTAGATTACCTATGTCCTTGCTAACAAGGTCCATAATGGCTCTTTCCATGGCCTTGCAGATGAGGCTAGTCAAGCTTATGGGCCTATAATTCCCAGGGTCGGTTGATGGTCCCCCCTTTGTGCAGAGGGATAACTGTTGCTGTCCTCCATTCTGCCAGAACATAGCCAGTTCGCAGGCTGTGGTTAAAGAGGAATCCAAGTGGGTCTGCTAAGTCGTGTTTTAAAATTGTTTAAAAGGCAACCTGGGATGTTGTCTGGTCCCACTGATGCCATGTTTTTGGCCTTGGAAAGCACCGAGATGACCTGCTTTCTTCAGATAATAGGCTGAGGAATGGTGGCAGGGACAGGGGGTGAAGTTTGCTCCAAATCCGTCATTACCTCCGGTTGGGTATGGGTGAAGCCATCCACAACCAGTTTAGTGCAAAGCCTTGGTATTCCCTTTTATATTTCAGACATAAAGAATGCCTTGTGATTATCCTTAGCTAGGAAGGCTATTTTTGCTTTGTAATTAGCTCTGCAGGACTTGACAAGATCTCTAATTTGTGTGTTTAAGCTACAGAGGGATTTCTTTATCTACTGAGCCAGTTCCTTCTTGTTTTTAGATATTAGTTTCTTTCTCTTGTTGTACAGCCTGTTTATACTAGGGGTCCAGCAGGTGGCTTGTTTTTTGGCAAGACCTGGTTTTAATCCGCTCAGGTACAATGGATTCTATACAACTGCATTAGTGGTTATACAGGGCATTGGTGTACACCTCTGCATAGGAATCCATGTTAACTTGCATTCAAGGGGGCTTTGAAACTTCTTATATCATCACTTAGTAAGAGATAATTTGCCTTTGAAAAATTCTTAAGCGTTTTTGAGCTTGATGATGTAGCTTGTCTTATAATTACATTGAATGAGACTGAATTATGGTCCAATCTTACCAGGGAGGACACTGCATGCTGCATTGGGGGGGGGGGGGGTGCAATTCTCCCATGTTATTGAGTACCATGTCCAGGACATAGGATCAAAGGTGGTTACTAGGCTAATGGCCCCCAGGACACTTACAAGCCTAGTCAAGTTCAACCCATGTTCCCAAATGTGTCTGATTCAAGTAGACACTAAAACCAGCACCTATTGCCCCTGTCCAAGAGGGACACAGGTGGAAGGCCCTGGGGTGAATTTCCAGTTACCCATCCAATCGTCCAAACTGCACTTAAACAGAGCCAACGAGGGGCTTTGTTTAACAAGAATAGCAAGCTTGTTCCAAAGGTAGGGCAACCTCTGTGAGACAAATCAGTCTCTCTGGCAAGTTCTGTTGATGTCACATACCAGGTTAAGGTCCTTTGAGCGAGTGACCTGTGCACCATTTGACTTGTGAATGTGCAGCATTTACATTAAAGCTGGGTCAGAGATTGCTCTACATGCAAGGTACAGGTCGCCTCTGAGCAGTCTGTATTACACAGAGTAAAGTGACAATGATTTCATTCCAGCCGCATAAGACAGATCTTGAAGACTCCGAATTTTCTTTATAAGGAACCTTTGTGGTCTCTCCAATTGCTGCAGGTGTTTGGAAAGGGGCATACCAAAGGAATCATTGTACTCTATTATTGACCTGATGAAGGAAGAGTACAGGGGGGTTATAATCTCGTTTTTCTGGAGGCAATGCCCTTACTTATGAGATGAACAATGTAAAATGCCCTTCTTACCACTGTGGAGACATGGTGATCGAAGTTAAGGTCGCTGTCCACCTGTGTGCCCAGATCTCTCTCCACTGACTGTGTGCTTAGGGTATTGCTATGGATGTGGCAGTTTGCAGGAACATCACCCTTCCCAAAGGTGATGATGATGATGATGCATTTTTTTGTGTTAAGTTTAAGACCATGACTTTGGCACCAGTCATTAGTCTGCGTAAGACCTTCTTGCAGGATGTTGACATCACTAGGGATTTCAATGATCGCTCACAGTCTGAGTCATCAGCAAACTTTGTCAGCCAAAGTCATTTAGTTTTAGACTTTACTTCAGAGAAGTAGATTCTGAACAGTAGGTGTCCCAGGACCAATCCCTGTGGAACACCACTGGTTACAGGTCTGCTGGAGGAGGTGGAGTCCCCTGTTTTGACTGTATGAGTTCTATCAGTGAGCCAGTTTGTAAACCACCTGACAATATATAGGTTGATAACCAGCTGGGTCAGTTTATCAATGATGCCTGAGTGGAAGATTGTGTTAAAGGCCTTGGCAAAGTCTAGGTAGGCCATTTGCACAGATTTGCCCTCGTCTAGGACTTTGGCGACTGTCTCAAAGAAGTCCATCAAGTTTAACAGGCATGGTCTCCCCTTGACCAAGCCAAATTGGATGGGGCCGAGCATTTGGAAACTTCCTATATCTTTGTTAATAAGGTCCATGATAATTCGTTCCATGGCCTTACAGATAATGCTGGTCAGGCTAATGGATATATAGTTCCTGAGGTCTGTGGATGCACTCCCTTTGTGCAAAGGGACTATGGCAGCTGTTTTCCATTCTGCTGGGATGAAGGCAGTGCTTAGGCTGTGACTGAAAAGCCTGCTCAATGGTGATGCTAATTCCTGTTTTAACCAATGTAAAACACAGCCCGGGATGTTGTTTTTGTCCCATATAGGCTATGTTTTTTGCCCTGGAGAGGGCATTTACGACCTGCTCCTTGGAGGTAGTAGGTGGGAGACAGGTGTTAGGGATGCATTGGGGTATATGTTGCAGGGACAGGGTAGTGAACTTTTCAATTAACCTGTCAGCCAGCAGGTTTGCTATATCCACAGGTTCCATTTATGTAGTACCATTAACTAAGAGTTCAGTGCAAATCTGGGCCTTATCTTTGAGATTACCTTGTGGTTATCCTTAGTTAGGGAAATTAATCTGGATTCATAGTTAGCTGTGGAGGACTTCCCTAGGAGTCTTATTTGCTTGTTTAAGTTGAGGAGGGAGTGTTTCCAGTTTTGAGACCACTCCTTCCTACTCTTAGACAGCAATTTCTTTCTCCTATTGTGCAGCCTATTAATGGCAGCTGTCCACCAGGCAATTTTGTTTTTCCTTTAAGATGTGCTTGTATGTAAGCACTGGAATATAACTCAGCATAGGTGTCTGTTCCATCAAGTGGGGGGACAGGCAATGAAGCTATTTATGCCGTCATGCAAGAGGTTGTAATTGGCCTTGGAGAAGTTTTTTTTAGTCTAGTTGAGCCTCTTGTGGGTGTGCTGACTATCTTTTCCAGAAGATTTGCATTCACAAAGTCCAAGATCCTCTTAGCCAGCATGTTTGTGGTCATGTATGTTTCCCAGATGACAGTAGGATAATTAAAATCACCCATGACTAAAGGTATTGGGCTGTATGACAAGTGACTTCAATAAGTCCATGTATGAGGTATGCGTTTCCTGTTTCATGTTGGGGGACCTATAGCTAGCTATGATGTGATGGGGGCTTTGCCTATAGTTAACTGGACATGGAGTATCTCAAGAGAGTTGTAATGTTTGCTCAGTCTTGAGGTGTACTTATCCCTTAATGAAGGTGGGCACACTTTCTCCTTTGGTTCTTTTACACTCAAGTTTGTCATCTGAATGTATGGAGGGCATTGTAGCCCTGCACGGCCAGGGTGCTTTATGCACCTTTGAACCATGTCTCAGTGACTGCATAGACATCAGCATCTTCCAAAGTGAGGACTGCTTCCAGGGAGGACAGTTTCTTGTTTAGACTCCTATTAAGCAGCAGTACCTTGAGTTTATCTAGAGAGGACTTTGTTATGTTGGAAAGTTAGTTACTTTGACACTGCCTAAAAAAAAGCACAATAGGGGTGTCTAATGCCTTTCCCAGTATCTGAAAGCATGGAGGAGACAGGTGCAGACCATTTCTGGCAAAGCCGTGTAGCCTATTGACCATGTCTTCCCAGGATGACAGATAAGCTAAGCCAATTGTTAAGGTCAATTATTTTTTGTTTGTATTATGACATCATCTTTGGAGAAGCAAGAATAGTTCTTAAGGCTAGGCTTATACCTGCCTGTGACACAATCTGAGAGAGCTCAGGCATGTCTCTTTTTAAACAGTCATGTGAGCTATATCTCAAGACATTCGCCCCTATACGGATTATGACAGAGTCATATCAGAACTTGTGGTTGAGTGACTTGACAGATCCTGGCATCTGACAGGTAGCCAACTATACCCATTCCTTATCTAACCTGGTGAGGGGAACATCTGTGTGTCTCACAATGGAGTCACCTATGACCAACACAATAAGTTTTGTGATGTTGTGCCTTAGGGGCTTATTTGTTGAGAACCAACTCAAAAAGTAATCTGAGGACAGTCCAGTGCCAACCTACACAAAGTGTAGTAAGCAGGAACCAACAAAAGGCACTTGTGAAGAACCAGGCAAAAATGTCACTTTTAGTCATAAACTAAAAACACATAATTATACCCAAAATTATTTTCTCCCCCATTAACATCTCTCAGCCAGCCCTCAGCACTATTATTATTGTTGTTACCTAGATTTTCAAAAGTATCCTGTCTGTTGTCATGAGTATAAAAGGTCAGTTTAGGCTTAGGGTAACAATGGTTTTCTGCATATTCTATCATACCTCTTTCTAATTTCTTGAATTTTCCTTCAAGCAAAAATGAACATTTTTCTTCTATCTTGGACCTAATATTAGCATATTTATACTTACCTTCTTCCACAGTATACAACAAATCATCCATGATACATTTATTCACATCTTCGGTCTGTCTAAATAACATTTCAATATCTTTCTCATTTTGTCAAATAATAGCTCTCATGATATCCACATCACAAGCATCACATATTCTAACAAGCTCTTGGTGAAATTCAGACCCTTCTTAAAAGTTATTTGGGTGTTTATATACTCTCAGCTTCTTAAGCACAATATCCCTTTTAATACATTATTTCAAGTAAGCATTATCTAAGTTTAAAACTCTATACTTTAACATACAGTCATGCAATTTTAGAATACTAGTATCACAGGTATCAACATTATTTTTCACAGGTGACACCATTTCACAAAAGGAATACTTTTTGTTGAGCTGCTCCCCTAAATTACAGTCATTGTTCAAATTAACAGCTCTTGAATGATTAGAGTGAATATAACAGTCACCTTGTCTTTCAATCCACTGCTCTTTTGGAGATATCTCTGTTTCCATGTTTATTACATGAAGTTCACTTGAATTGGAAAGAAAAATGTTAGGAATCCCCTCACAACTCGATCTAGTTGCACCAGCCAGAAAAGCAGCATGTTCGCTGCCATCTTGGATTGCATTCACTTCCTGTCTTCCTCAGTGACCTCCAGGGCTTAAGTGTGATCTCATTTCCTGGTTTTCTGGTATAGAAACCATACAATACTTTGCAACTATAGTTTTACAAATGGGAGTAAGTAAACCAATTAGTTGTGTGAGTTGGCCGATCATTTTCCTGCATTCACCAACTCCAAGATCCTTGTTTGTATCTCCACTGGGCAGTGTAGCCTGGATCTCCAAATCCTTCACAGTATCAGAACCAATTCAAAAAGTGAACTGAGGACAGTCCAGTGCCAACCTACACAAAGTATAGTAACCGACAAAAGGCACTTGTGAAGAACCAGGCAAAATTGTCACTTTTATTCATAAACTTAAAAACACATAATTATACCCAAAATTATTTTCTCTCCCATTAACATCTCTCAACCCACCCTCAGCACTCCAATTATTATTGTCATGAGTATAAAAAAAGAAGTTATGTACTTACCATAACATTCCATGTTTGTAGTCCATCTCGCCCTTCATTCTTACTGATGGGATTGGAGCCGATCCTCGGCTCCGACTCGGCCTATTTACAAGCTCGAAATCTTCTAGTTGGCTCATGGCTAGGTAGGTATCCCATGGTGCACCAGTACAATCCCCAGATCTTGTTTGCTGCTAACTAGGAGAAATAATAACAAACACACAGAAAGAAGCCAATAATAAAATGTCTCCAGTGAATAATGATGACAATATTTTTCTGTCTCCAGATACTTCCAGGATGGGGGTAGGAGGGTGGGTTCATAAAAATGAAGGGTTAGCTGGACAACAAACATGGAACGTTATGGTGAGTACATAACTTCTTTATGTTCTGTAGTCCTATCTCGCCTTCATTCTTACGGATGGGACAGCGTCCCTAGCACCTTATTCTTGGGTGGCTCAAGGAAAAATACTCCTGAGTACCGTGGAACTAAAGGATGCTCTACCCCTGGAGGTTAAATCCAATTTGTAATGAGTAATAAAAGTGTGAGGGATAGCCCACATAGCAGCTGCACAAATATTATCAAGTGGGACCCTGGCTTGAAAGGCTGCAGAGGCAGAGTGACATCTCGTAGAATGAGCCTTAATTTTGAAAGGTAAAGGCCTACCCTCAGAAGCACAAATGTAAGTTGAAAGGCTGCAGAGGTAGAGTGACATCTCGTAGAATGAGCCTTAATTTTGAAAGGTAAAGGCCTACCCTCAGAAGCAAAAATGTAAGTGTGTAAGGTAGTTCAACGATCTAAGAGTAAATGCCTCTGACGAAAAGATACGCTTCCCGTATCTGTCCATCGTTCGAGACTCTTTATTCGGCGGACAAACAGAAGAAGTTGTTTCCACTAGCTCCTTCTTAGTGGCCGCTGCCACCACCATGGCATCTATGGGAATACCTTTAGACAAAAATTCCTTTTCCCTGGGCGCAGAAAGAAATTTATTTGGTCTCCTGGGGACTGGCTCCATGGCATCAGGCATATCTCACACCTTCTGACTAACGAGCTCCATCAGTTCACCGAAAGGTGGAGACACCCAAGAGGCTGAAGGTTGAGACCCGAAAGCCTTCAGGTACACCGACTCCTTATCAGAAGGTGCGACAGTGGGCCAGCTGCACCTCTGCTTAAGGATTTCCAGGATGTCTACGAAGGAGACATCATCAGAAAATGACATGAGGGAGCCTTCTGACTCCTCTAGGTCAGTGTCTGAGGTAAGAGACTCGTCCTGGGAGTCTACATGCTTCCTCTTGCATGTTCTCTTTCATAGGGGCTCCTCAGAAGGATATTCCGGGAGGTCTCAGAAGAATGGGGACCACCAGCCGGTGGCTCTTCAGGCTGCGGGTCACTGCTGTCCAGAGAGGGAGTAGGGGCTGAGACAGAAGTAGATGCCCTAGGGGGTAAGAGTGTCAGTACCCCTGGTAGGAGCAGATGATCGGGACAGCACACTCCTCATCATCTCAAATGCCGACCTCTCCGGCTCTGAAGACCTTCCCGGTACCGAGGAGACCGAGGATGCCATCGGTTCCCAAGCCATCGGCTCCAAGATAGACATAGGGTCCAAGCTCACCCTCGCCGATGCACCGAGAGGAAGGCTTGGAACTGAAGAGGTTCGGTTCCAGGCATCCCTGTCGGGCCGACCAGAGAGCTTCGGCTCCTAGACACCACGGACGGCACCGAGAGTAACGGAGTGGAACTCGGCTCCGAAACAACCACAGGGGGAGCTGGAACCAAGGGTTCCACCAGTGGTACTATACACTCCAGCTCTGAAAGGCCAGCATGGCTCGGAGGAGGAATCATCGAAGGGGGGACGGACTCAATTGGCCCCAGGACCAACTAGGTCAGAACCAACAACAATTTAGGTAAAGCAGATGTTTTCAGAAGTCTCAGCCCTACTCTCGCCACATCTTCTTCCAATAAACTCCTGGAAGACCTGGAAGACAGAGTGGGAGAACGGGATCTCTGCAATATTGGTGACCTTAATGTAGGGGAGACCGGTAAAGGATCTGTAGACCGGCTCAGCTGAGTACTCTCAGTGGTCGGCTCCGAACTACTTGGTGCCGACCTTGTAACCACAGTAGTAATGAGGCAGTAATTTTGTCAGATTTGGTCATTTTAAGAGGCGGCTGCACCAGGGAGGGCCTCTTAGAGGATTTGGATTTCTCCTTTTTAGATACCTGAGATCTAGCAGAGGAGGAAGAGCTAGCCAGATCTTCCTCAAAAGAAGGCTTTAGGAGACCTTTTAGTATGAGCTTATTCTTTCTCTCTTGCAACACCCTAGCACTAAAAGAGTGACAAAGTAAGCATGTTTCCTGTAAGTGGATGGCCCCAAGACAGTATATGCAGTTACTGTGGCCATCAGTTATAGACATCTTCTGTGAGCATTTCACGCACTTTTTAAAGCCAGATGGCTTATGATCCCTGACCTCCTTAGACATCTCACAGAAGATTGTACTCAGACACACAGAGAAAGGAAAAGTGGGAGGACTAGGTCCTCTAACTTAAATGGGCCTAACCCTACAGGATCCGACAAAGACACACCATGAGGACTAGGTCCACTAACTTAAACAGGCCTAGCCCTGGTAGAGAAGAGGGAGGAAAATAGGTAATCTAACTAAAACTGACCTAGCGGGAGGCATAGCAAAACAAGTCAAGAGCCTCGAACACACACTAGAACAAGAATACAAAGTCTAATTACTGAAACAAACAAGGGACAAGAACGAAGGTCAAACAGAACCCCGTTCTGTATGCAACACCAAAAACTATCACTAACAACAAGCGGAAAGCTCCGCAAATAAAGTTATTAATTATAAAATTTATGAAAAGCACACACAGTCTAAACTAAGCGCAAAAGGCGCCTACAACTAGTAATATAAACAGTATGGAACATAGATATCTAAATATATAACAACCTAGTGAAGAAACAACTGACACACAGGATACCAAAAAGTACTATAAGGCCAATGGCCAACTGTACTCAGAGAAACTACAAACAAAAAAGCTCTCTGGTAAACGCTAACTATCTAACTACCAACATTACACTAACTATAGCTATATAATGCTATAAAAATATGAAAATAGCAGAAATATCCAAAATTTAGAACGAGATGTGTTAGACTTAGCCAAGGCCAAGAAGAAGCACATCTGAACTCGTCGACGCGGCAAACGAGATCTGGGGATTGTACTGGTGCACCATGGGATACTACCTAACCACGAGACAACTAGATGATTTCGAGATTGTAAATAGGCCGAGTCAGAGCCGAAGATCGGCTCTGATCCCATCAGCAAGAATGAAGGCGAGATAGGACTACAGAACATTGTCTGTTTAGGCTTAGAATAGAAATGTTTTTCTGGATATTCTATCATATCTCTAATTTCTTGAATTTCCTTTTAAGCAAAAAATAACATTTTTCTTCTATCTTGGACTTAATATTAACATATTTATGCTTACATTCTTCCACAGTATATAACAAATCATTCATGATACTTTTATTCACTTGTCTAAATAACAGTTCAATCTTTCTCATTTTGTCTAATAGCTCTCATGATATCTATACTACAAGCATCAAATATTCTAATGCGCTTTTTGTGAATGTATTAAAAGAGGTACTGTGCCTAAAGGGCTGAGTATACAAACACCCAAATAACATTAAAGAAGGGTCTGAGTTTCACCAAGAGCTGATTAGAATATTTGATGCTTGTGGTATACATATCATGACAGCTATTATTAGAGAAAATGAGAAAGCTACTGAACTGTTATTTAGACAGATCAAATAAGTGAATAAAAGTATCATGAATGATTTGTTATATACTGTGGAAGAAGGTAAGTGTAAATATGCTAATATTAGGTCCAAGATAGAAGAAAAATTTTCCTTTTTGCTTAAAACAAAATTCAAGAAATTAGAAAGAGATATGATAGAATATGTAGAAAAACATGGCTAACCTAAGCATGAACAGCCTTTTTATACTCACAGAAAAGACAGGATACTTTTGAAAATCTAGGTAGCAACAATAATAATTATAGTGCTGAGGGTGGGTTGAGAGATGTTAATGGAGGAGAAAATAATTTTGGGTATAATTATGTGCTTTTAAGTTTATGAATAAAAGTGACAATTCTGCCTGATTCTTCACAAGCATCTTTAGTTGGTTCCTTATTTGCTGAGACACTGGTGTGATTGTGTTACTATGTGTTGTTTGTTTTTTTTTTTTGCAAAGTTGTGTGTGTAAGTGGTTTCCGTTTGTCAGGCCTCTGATCTTTTGGTAAGTTACTACGGAGTTCCTCCACATATGTGGGTTTATGTGTCACGTCCTTATTTAGTGTGGGAAGTGTGTGTGTGCGTGTGTGTATACACGGACAACATGTTTGGCATTCGATTTTTCCTTATGTGAGGGTCTTGCCTCCAATTTTATATTGTAACTACATCTCTCACAAAGTACTTGTTCATTTCAGGAGTAAGTGGTTGTCAGTATACATGAGACAATTGCTATATTGCCTCAGGATGCCCATGTCTATCAGACTGGCCAGCCAGATGATGGGAAACTGCCAGTCCATGATAGCAGGGTCCTATACTGTATGTTTTATTAGTGAAGAGAATGGGTTAATTTGACAGGACTGTGCTGGTAGTGCCAAGACTACAAGAGGGACCTATACTTTGTGTAGGCTAAGGTTGATCAAGAAGGCAAAGCTGCTCAGTACGCAACTGAGTTGCTCCTAAAGCAGCAGAAAAACTTGGAAAGGTTTCACTGACAGCTATTTAGGGAAAAACTGTGCTTTTAGGCTTTTGCATCTATACATGGCACTGCTAACCACAGCTGCTGGAAGAGCAGCACAATGCAAATGTAAGGCTTAAATACAAGTAAAATAAGTTAATTTTGCTTCAAGCCTTTCCATCTGAACATGCACATCTGCTACATGTGTGCAGGCCTACTAATGGTCCCGTAATGAGACTAAGGTAATCTCCATGTCCTAAATTTTTTCCACAGTTCTCTTCACAGTCATTTAGAGGCATTACTTAATTGCCATTTTCTATTAGCGGATGATGTTATTCTGATAAATTTAATGGAGTATGTACTTGATAACAATTTTGTTTACTTTGAAAGCAAATATTATAAACAGATATGGGGGTGGCCATGGGGGTAGTATCTGTGCCTGTATATGAATCTTGTGATGTGGGCATGGGAGCAAAAGTTCATATTAAACTACCACTTTGCTGCATGTTGGAGTAGACTCCATCTCCAAGGTGACATTTTTATTTTGTGGAGTGATACTATGGGCGAGCTTGAAGAGATTATTTATTATAATGGTTCCACGATATTATTGATAAGATTTATGCAGAATACTTCCAAGGGTTCTTTTAATTATTTTGATGTGACCATTTACAAGAAAAATGGTCATTTCAAATCTAATATTTATAGAAAACACACCTTTTCAAATGCACATTTGCATTTTCAGAGTAATCACCCCCGTCTCAAAAAAGGTCTTTGGCAAAAGAGCAATTCATCAGGCTTTCTAGAATGATTACAGATGATGCTGTAGTTTTGATTAAGTTGGCGAAAATGTATTAGGTCTGAAGTAGAAGCTTTCAGACTCACCAAACTTAATCCTATTTTGCTCATACAAATTCTTCTAATACCACAGCTTTTCCATAGTGACCTTGTTCTTAAATACCATCTTTTGAACAAAGAGGTTCAAAAAATCATCTCAAGTATTGGTTTATTTTTGGCTCTGATAAAAGTGCTTCAGAAGTGATTGGTGATAAACCACTATTTATACATAGGAGTGGTAGGAATTTAAAAGGTGCCTTAGAAAATCAGATAATCAAGAAGTCTGCCCCTATTAGAGGTATGAGAAAGTGTGGACAGTGCAACCAATGTCCCTTTATTTTAGAACAAGAGTTTGTGGAATTGGGGGGGTTGTCAGCAGGTAAAGATTTCACTAGCAGATGGGTGCAATTGTACAACCAAGGGTATTGGCTATATTGCAGTTTGTGATCACTGCAATGCATTCAATGTGGGCAAGACTGAAAGAACTTTAAGCAGACACATATGCAAGACAATTATGATATTGTTAAAAGGAATCAGATGAATGCTCTTTTTAAACACAAGAAAGAGTGGACTGGCTGTAAAATGAGGGGGGTGGACCTTGGGAAATGGTGATTGAATTTTAATAGTTGGTATGGCAAGTAAAGCTTAATGCAATAGACTCGCTGGG
This sequence comes from Protopterus annectens, assembly GCF_019279795.1. NCBI lineage: Eukaryota > Metazoa > Chordata > Ceratodontiformes > Protopteridae > Protopterus > Protopterus annectens. The sequence continues at coordinate 83,244,099 of NC_056751.1, read as the reverse complement.
AATAAATGAGAATGTTTACATTGTTAGTGCCCTTAAATTATGTGCCATGAAATTATGAGGATTTTATTGGATATGTGAATTTATATGTACATTTTTATAATTATTGATTTTTATTTTGTGTACATTTATATTTATATATTTTTATTAGCATTATGAATTTTAATTATATTATTCATAAGGTATGTATTCAATAGATTATTTGATTAAGATTTTAAAAAAATTGGAAAAGGGTGTTGTGTTTTAAAAATCTTAATTGATTTGCTGTGACATTTGCAGGCAGAGTTTTAAATATGTCTCTATAGTTGCACTTTCTTAGGCTCTGATGAAGTTCAAGTAATGGGTATACTGACAAAAGTGCCTAACCTTTTTTAATAAAGTGGATGTTCTTTTTCCAGCCTGCTTGTCCTGTGGTACTTTGAAGCAGTTTTGTTGGTTATCCATTACGTTTTTTGCCTCTTTTTCGCTTTTTTTTTTTTTTTTTTGTGTGTTTATAATAAAAACATCTCATGAGATGAGATTGACTTAGATATTTGATCCTTCCCATCTCGACATGGAAGAAAAGACAAGGTAGGTCTTAGATTGGACATGTCAGTGCAGGTACAGGATTATCTTCCAGATTTACTAGTGGAAATACTAAATGCAACTTGGACAAGGGTCCCTAAAGGTAACAGTTTTCAACATCAGTGATCATTATGCTCCCTTCCCAAACATCCAGAAACAGGAAGTGTTAGAAGGCAAATCCTGGTAATCTGTGATTCCATAAAGGGCATGAAAAATAAGCTGCCCAAATAAACAGATTTAACATACCTGTCTCATGTCTGAGGGCTATAAGCTTCCTGACATCAGAAATACATCTTCAGGCTTAACGATGAAAAAAATCAGCATGACCTAGTTACTACTACAGTACATACTTTTTGATCTAGGTAAGGCAATGGACAATATAGTGAAACTTGCTAAGGAGAATGAATTCTCAGTCATACAAACATAAATATTTCTGTACTCTGCACAGTCTACTTTCAAGCTGATAAACATTCCTAACAGTGAACTATAAAAACTAAGTTTGTCTTCTGTCTTTGAATACGTACACACAAGGAAGTTATCTTTGCTGTGGACTGTCTTCAATTACGCCAACAGGGAACAACGGTACAGTGCTTAAAGAACAAACAACTGCTTTCAGAGACACCATCAATATGCCTTTAAACAAACACAAAATTTACTCATAATGAGTAATACAATAAGTTTAAGCAATAAATTTCTGGTTTTATGCAATATGCCAAATAAGAAGATACAGACATACTCACTGTAACTTACACATGGTTGAGCACAATGACACCCAACTATGTTTTCCTGGCTTTATAAGCTATCACAATTACATGCTGTTCAACTCTGAAGATAAGAAAATCTGTCAGAAAGGCAAAAGTGGTGTATGAGAACAAGTAGGCAAGGCACACTGAAATAACTTATAAGACTGCAGTATACTAGAGTTAACTGGAAATAACTGAAATGAGACTCGAAAGCATGTCTTTATTTAATTACCCAAACTTGTACTGAACAGGTGTCAGTCTCTCCTTTATGGGCCAAGTCTATTTGCACTTTTCAGAATGAATTTTGCACATGCTGTAATTTGGTTAAGAATGGTTTAATAGATGTCGACAATATCTGAACAATGTCTCCAATAACAGTGCTGATAATAACAGTATGTAGAAATTCTGGGATGCTGGATAACAGTAAAAGTGCTGATAAATATATCCAAAGTTTCTGCAAATACATTTAGATTCTGCTGAATAATATCAACTGAAGCAGTCTTTTCCTCCTGAATAGTATGGCTATTTGATGTGACTTCTGTACTCAGGCTCCAGTGTCTGTACTGCAAAGACCTTTGCATATCAGTCCAAAAGCTAACTTAACTGATTGTGTCTGAAGTATTTCCTAATACCAAAACCCTTTGATGTTTTACACACCTCTTTAGCCTTGGTTTCCAAACCTTGTCTTGCATATGCCTCACAGTTTATTCTTTATCTAGCATTCCATTGTATGTACATGTATCTTTCCCTTGAGAAAGGAACATTCTGTAGTTCTCCCTGAGAATTGTTATTTTTGCACATCACATGATTAGCCAGCAAGATTAACTTTTCTTTTTTTACTGAACTGTCTTTCACTGAAACTGAATGCATACATGAAAACACAAGTCTGACACCATATTTTCAGGCCTATTATTCTACCTTAATATACTATAGTGAAGTCACTAAGAATACATTGGAAACCCTCGGTGTACCACATTACAACTGAAAATAAAAAAGAAATTTTACAATCACTTCAGGTCTGTTTCTTTAGAAAAGAAGCTAATATTATATCCCCCGAACAGTAATGAAGTTATCAATGATAAACTATTCCAGTTGCCCTCTGAAGTTTTTTTGGAGATAAGAAAACTAGTTATATTGCTCCACAGCCTTCAAAAAGTATTACTGTTTAGTAAGGATTCAACAATAACTTTGAAAATGGGAGTTTACGTTATCTAGCCTATCCAAGTAAACAGCCTAATACTTACATAAAAGTCTGGATGTTTTAAAGTTTAAAATTACTAACTATTTGTATCTGCACATAAGCTATTCAAAAAGGGGAAGAAATGTCTGAAGATCTTAAAAGAATCTGCAATAATAAAACAGGGCTTAGTAAAACCTCAGGACCACATGAAATAATGGCGCAAAATATCTGTCTCTCAACAGCAATCATGCACTACAAGTGCAATTCTTGAAGAAAAAAAATGTTCAAATGCAGTCTGAAATTGTTAAAATTAGTGGAATTCTTGATAAATATACTTCATATAACGAGAAGGTCCAAGAGAATGGAAGAAGCTTTAAAATGTCATGAAATAGAGATTAATCAACTACTAGCCAATGATAACATCTTACAGGAGAAAGTAATGAACTTGGATGTCTTCCAGGAAGACATGAAAAGAAAATTAACCAAGACGGAGGATTGATCCAGAAGAGAAAACTTGTATTTTACAGGGATTTCAGAGACTCTTGAGGTAGGGAACTGTAAGACATGTATGACAGAATGCATAAATAAATGCAGTAGAATAACTATCAAGCAATTGAGGATAGAAGGAGCCTAACATCTCTTCCTTTAAGCAACACAATATAAAAAAAAAAAAAAAAACTCAGGACTTATATTATTTAAACTGCAGTCCTTCCAGCAAAAAGAATGAATCCTCTCTAAATTGTGGAAAATGGTTTCAACATCACAATTAGCAGACATCAAAAATACATTGATAATTATTCATTGGCAATCAGGACTGACTGGAATAGGTGCACACCTGTGGGAAAAAGGTGTAAGCAGCTGAAGCTAAGAGACCAATTAATATATCCTGCAGTTTTAAAGATTTTTTCATATCCAGATAGAGCTTGGACTTACTTAGATACTGAAGTGGCTATGGAGGACTAAAAATACAAGGATGGAATGCAGAAGTATCATGAACAGAGAGAAGGACTCGGTTTTAAAGGCTGCAGGCCATCATTCCCCAGACAAAACAAAGGAAAGGGGGATATTCTTCTAGCAAAACCCTTCCTGATGTTTAAAAAATGTTAACTAGAAAAAAAAAACAATGTTTAAGACCGTACTAGGAATATAATGGGTTTTCTGCAAGCAAATTTGGCAATGGACTAACAGCCAATGATGTCCCAGGATGAAATGTGATATGCAGCCACAAACTCTGAATACTTCATGTTGGTTTCTTCTTTAAACATAGTCTGTTCCAATACTTTTGCATTGATTATGTGTGTGTGTGTGTGTGTGTGTGTGTGTGTGTGTGTGTGTGTGTGTGTGTGTGTGTGTGTTTAGGTCAGAGAACAAAAAAGATGATTTGATATTATTTTTCCTAAACAATAGATGATGTTTGAACTTTTGCTTTCTTCAGAACTGTGTGGTTTCTGAAGCACCTATTGTACAGCAAAGTTCCCACAGCCATATTTAAGATGTTTAGGAAATCTTAGGTAGGCTTTGATATTTTAATCTGCCTACTTAGTGGTGCTAGAACATTGCTCTGACTGTCCCCTGGAGTACGTGTGTGTGTGTGTGTGTGTGTGTGGGGGGGGGGTTAGAGCTCTTAAGGGACTTGTGTTTGATTTACTGACAGCCTGGTGGGTGAATTGCAATATCTGTCGCTTAGAAACATAAACAGTGGTTGCTGGCTTTATGGTATCTCTGGTATGTCTCTTTAGGAATCCCTTTTTATTAACTGGTGCCAGAGACTCTGATTAATGATGTAACGAAAGTGTAAGGCTTTCTTTGCACCTTGTGTAACATTGGACAAAGGCAGGGCTGAGCCTCAGCTGGGAGATGGAGTCTACTCCATTAAACCTTTTATTGACTGGTGGTTCAAGTGAATCCTAAAGAAGAAGCAACAAATGACCAGACGTAAAACCAAAACTAATAAGAGAAACACACTTAAAGACCTAACTAGGTGCTACACAGATTTATTAGAACAGCAGTTGTGCTTTCATCCCTTCACATAGAAACTTTATCAGAACTAAAGGCAGTAAAAAGAACAATCAGACTTTTAAAAACTCCAACAATAATCACGTTAAATCCGCGCTACCAGAAAAAAATAAACATATAAGCCCCCCCCCCACAGACACACACACTTCCGGTACAGTAAATATTGTTAAAAAACACAGGCACATATTACACCAAATAAAAAGTCTGTTAACATCAAGACAGCAATTAATGTGAATGCTATTACTAATCCCAAATCTGTTAAAAACATAGTTTCAAAACTAGATACCATCTCATTTAAACTGGGTGCGAAACTGCATTTAAAAAGCTGCCAATGAAGCTCTCTCCTTTCAAGAATAACACTCCAAAGGCCACCCCCTGGGATTTTTATCAACCTTTTCTAATATTAAAAATAACAACTGATGCATAGCATACATCAATATATGTTTGAACAAGGCATTATTAATGATACCCTTACTAAAAGAATGCAGGACATTATGCTAAGTATATCACACCTCTCATATTACAGTTATACCTACCATTAATCTTTGTTGTTCTATTATTAACAACTATTAAATCAGTAATAAGGATACTGGAACAGTGATTACAATAGCCACATGTAAACATGCCATAGTATACAGTATTAACACCATCATATATAGACTGCATCCTACTAAACTGGGTATGCTCAAAGAATTGTTAGAAATATTTCCCTTTCCTAAAAGTAATCCTGGGTTGGTCCCCCATTTTATTATAGACTTCCAAATTGCTTGCAAAAAGTTGCCAATTTGTGTTTAAAATCTGTTTAATAGCCTGACTATCAGTACTAAAGGTAATCAACCTGATGTCCATTATTGGATCTTGGTTCATCACTGACAACCACTGGGCAATAAAACCCTGATCTTGTTTTACTCACTACTTCGTCTAGTAGGGGCTTTAAGAAATTATTCAGATAACCTCTCTTCATAAACATGAACACAACAAACACAGGAATGGCAAGCAGAAAAAAAGTCTGAGTTCTATTTTAATACTGAATAATCAAGCTCTTTTCGTTTGCTTCCAAAGCAAACTTCTTCAGATTACAAATACACCTTACAAAATGCATTTAAATAACAACAGGTGATACACTTTACCTATCACCACGAACCTCTTCTGCATGAATTCCTTAAAGAAACACTCTCACATTGAAACTACTACGCATTACTCCAAAAATAAATTATAAGTAGCAGTGAAAACAAAACAATATTAACTCACATAAAATCTAAAAACTAATCTAATATATACTAATTAACAAAAAATCTTGTCATTTTAAACATACACCAAATTGTAACATTACATTCTGCAACTGGATATAGGAAATGCTCGATACTTGAAAACTGTCATTCTCATAAGTGAGACACACCAAATTACATAAATGTAATACAGAACAATTTCATCTTTGCAAACTTTTCAATTTCAAAATACAGCTGATAGAACAAGCTTCATTTATACCAGGAAAGTTATAAGCATTCAGTTTAATTTGCCACAGCAATTCTAATTCTTCTAAACGTAAGGGTAAATCCACCTCTAATATCTGTCGCTACCTGATCTATAGCTATAAATCTAAATTTATGGTCTTTGTGCAACTGTATGTGTTTAGCTAGTGTGTTGTCAGTTTTGCCTTTAGATATTGCGTACTGGTGTGCATAGACTCTTTCACGGAGTCTCCGTTCCATTTTTCCAATATAGAATGCAGCACAGCATTGGCATCTAGCTAAGTACACCGCATTTCTAGAATTACAGTTGAACTTCTGTTTTAATTTGAATTGTGTGCTATTAATACTAAAATTATTGGTGATTTCAATAAATTTGCAAAAGTTCCAGAATTCACATTTGCCCACACCTGTTATTTTAGGAATAATTCTATTTTGTTGTTCCAAGTTCTTTACGTTTTTACCTCTTCTAAATACCACTTTGGGACAGTCACCCAACTTTCTAAATAATAATGGTTTCATTCTGAAAAGTTCCCAGTTTTTCTGAATAATCCTCAGAATAACTTGGCTGTCCACCATGAACATAGTGGTAAAACTTAAGTGGAAATCTGATTTACTTTTTGTCACCTCACTGTTAATACTATCTATAACTACTAAATTGCTCACATTTCCACTTTCAGTTTGAATGTTAACTGACTGTTTAACACTGAGTATATGATTATATATCTTGTTGGATCTCTTGAATTTTACTTCTTCTATTAATGAATCCAATAAAGTTTCAGGGTACTTACGCCCCAGAAACATATTTTTCAAAAAATAGCATTCATCTAGAAATTCGTTCTCCTTGTTCACTATATGTGCGGCCCTCATCAGTTGGCCTTTAACCACCGACCGCTTCTGGTGGTAGGGGTGACAACTAGAGAAATGCAGGAAGGCGTTAGAATACGTACTCTTCCTGTAAATCTTAGCCTCAAAACATTTTTGTATCCTATTCTTTGAGAGCCAAATATCCAGATATGCTATCTCTTCGGTGTTGAACATTGATGTAAATTGTAAAAACTGAGTGGATTTATTGAAATGGTCCAATAGTTTATTGCTAGCTTCAAGATCACCTTTAAATAAAATGAAGATATCATCCAGCTATCGTGTGTAGTAAACAACAGGATTGTTTACATTTTCCATCTTGAACACGAATTCTGTCTCCCAGTATGCCATGACTACGTTTGTTATACTGGCTCCACATGGGGAGCCCATGGCTACTCCTACTTTTTGGAGGTAGAACATATTGTCAAATAAAAAGAAATTATTAGACAAAATGATGTCAAGTAGTTCCATAACTAAAGAAATTACTACTTCTGATGCTTAATTTTTCTTTAACATAAAACCTATCCACTCCATCCCATCTCTTCATAAACATAGTCAATAAATATTGACTTTCTAATATAAAAGTTTCAAAGTCAGAAACCATCCTGGCCAAATGGACAAGTCATTCTTTATCAATGGCAACTAGTAAAATGAAGAAAGGAATTTGAATAGGTAGTCTTTTTATATATCTTAGATATATACATTTGCCCTTGAAAGTTCTTTGACATGCTGAGATCCAAAAAATGAGCTTTTTCACTACCTGTTGTGTGTGTGAACCTCAGAAAATCAGTTTTTGATCTTTTCTTCTGTATCTACCCATATCATAAAAATATTATCCAAATACCTAGTATAAAGGACTTAGGACTTAACAAAAGAGCTAGAAAAATATACTTGTACTCCCATTGTGCCATAATAATATTGGCAAACAACAGTGCGCAAGCAGCCCCATAGTGACACCTGTCAACTGACAGAACAAATGTCCTTCAAAAAGATAAAGTTAGAATTTAGCACTAACTCTACAAACATATCTATGTCAATAAACTCTATGGCATCCAATTTCATTCGATCAAACAAAAACTCATGGAACCACTCCAAACCCAACTGATGGGGTATAACAGTAAATAAATATCTTACATCAATTGTTAAAAAGAAGGCATTTTCCACAAATTCTAAATCACAAAATTTAGCTAAAAAATCTCATGAATAACAAATGAGGTATAATTTTAACCCAGTTTAACAATTAAAAAAGTTGCCACTGGATGGATAATAGATTTCCCCGCAATCACAACTGGCCTTAAAGGTGGACTGACCAAGTCTTTATGAATTTTTGGTATCCTAAAGATAGTAGGATTTTGCAGCTTATTAATTACCATAAAAAATTATAAATACTCTTCCCTATCTGCCTCTGAAGGAGCATATCTTGGAAATACAAAATATCCTACAACATGCTATGATAACTTCATTTCTAGAAATTTCCTCATATGCATCATCATATAGTATCTCATTCATCTTTGTAATATAATCACTCAAATTCATAATAACAAAACTCCCCCCAATGGGTTTAGTAATTCTTATATTTCTATTTGAACATAAGTCATGGAATAAGAAAGTACAGTTGTGTACACTTACCATAAATGTAGATGTTCAAGTGTATTCACTGTTGCAGTCATCACACTTGAGTTATCTGCCTGCAGGTAGCCCTCAGTCAGCTGGAATACCAGAGTCTTGGGATTTCTGCGTCGGATGCTGTCGCTTCTTCCATGACGTCAGGTCTTCAGGGGTATAAAACAGGCAGCCAACGCCATTACATCAGTTTTTCTTGCCCCAGATGTCAGGAGCCCCCCAAATAGGAAGCTAGTATATGGTGTGAAACACGCCTGGCATATAAAATGGCCATATAGAGTATAGGTAGAAAGGATAGAGAAAAACAGGGGCTGGAGGGAGGAAAACCAGGACTGCAACAGTGAATACACTTGAACATCTACATTTATGGTAAGTGTACACAACTGTACTACATTCTTCATCTTTCACTGTTGCAGTCGTCACACTTGGGTTGATTCCCAAAGCTGAGGAAGGGTGGAGGCATTCAAGAGGAGTTAGGGCTGGCTAGCAGGCCTTGTAAGACTGCTGTAGCAAATCCAGCTCTGGATTTAGAAAAAATAGGTAAGTGGTAATGCTTGGTGATGGTGTGTACAGAACTCCAGGTTGTAGCTTCCAGAATGTCCCTGGTAGGGACTCCCCTGAGAAATGCTGTAAAGGTGGAAGTAGCCCTAGTGGAATGTATTCTTTTCCCCTGTGGGGTAGGTTTTCCATGGTGCTTGTAGCAGAAATGGATGCAGTGTGCTATCCATTTGGAAATGGTTTGCTTTGAAATGGCCTTGCCCACTGCCCCTGTAGCAAAGCTGACTAGCAGTTGGTCAGATTTTCGGAAAGGTTTAGTCCTATCAAGGTAGAACCTGAGCTGTCTGTGCATGTCCAAGGAGTGCAGGATCCTCTCCCCTATATTTTGAGGATTAGCATAGAAGGTTGGCAAATGGATGGCTTGGTTTAGAGCCACACTGGAGACCACCTTAGGCATAAAGGACGGGTTAGTCCTGAGGGAAACCCTGTCAGCATGGAAAATAATGAAGGGTTCCACAGCCATTAGTGCCTGTAACTCAAACACTCTTCTAGCTGAGGTTATGGCTAAAGGCAAGGCTGTTTTTCAAGAAAGGAATTTTAAATCTGCTGAAGCTGCAGGTTCAAAAGGGGGGAGCGTGAGCTTTTCCAGTACAAAGTTAAGGTCCCAGGCAGGGATGGGTGCTCTCCTAGGGGGCCTTAAGTTGTTAGCCCCTCTCAAACTGTTTGATGAGAGGGTGAGACAATAGAGGTGACTCAGTATTATAATGAGCTGAGATGGCAGAGACATGAATCTTAATGGAGGAGAAGGATAGGCCTCTGTGGAGTAGCTCTGCTAGGTAATCAAGGATTTGAGGTAAGGAAGCTGTGTCCTTTCCTTGAAACTGACTCCAAGAGCAATATCTTTTCCACTTTTCAGCATAGGACTTTCTAGTACTAGGCCTTCTGGCCTCAAGAATGACATCCGGCACCTGCTTGCTGAGGGTTGCTGGTGGAGTATTCAGGGGATAAGCCAGGCTGCAAGGTTTAGGGTTTACGGATGTGGATGCAAAATCTGTCCCTCTGGCAGAGACAGCAGGGAAGCAGTCTGATGAAGGTGCCAGGGTGGCACTGTTGTCAGACTGCATAACAGTGGGTACCAGCACTGGCGTGGCCAATCTGGGGCAATAAGAAATGCCCTTGGGCTGTCCTGTCTGATCTTGAGTAGTACCTTTGAGAGGAGGGGCAGAGGGGGCAAAGGCATAAATTGAGAGATTTTCCTATTTGAAGGATAAGGCATCCACCTTCCAGGCCCTGCTGTGAGGGTTCTTGGTGCAAACTTTGCTCAACTGGTGGTTCTCGGGGGAGGCAAAGAGGTCCACCTCTGGATTAGAAGGTTAAAGGTGCTGGGCTCCAATTTCCACTCATGTGGGTCCAGGAGATTTCTGCTTAAGACGTCTGCCAGTGAATTCTGTTTGTCTGGCAAGAACTGAGCTTGCAGATGCACTTGGTTGCTCAAGGCTGTGTTCCACAGGGCCATGGCTAACCTGCAGAGTGGGTAAGAATGGGTTCCCCCTGTTTGTTTATGTATCACATAACTGTGGTGTTGTCTGTTTTTATCAGCAGCTGTCCTGGAATGATTAGGTATTTAAAGGCTGTTCTTTTTGATTGATTTGCAGGAGAATTTGTCCTGGGGTCCACATTCCCTGAATGCACGTGCCTGCCATGTGAGCCCCCCCCATGCATAGTCTGATGCATCAGTAGTCAGGGTTTGGGTGGCGAGGGGTTGAGTGAAAGGCAGTCCCTTGTTGTGGTTGCATGCTTCTGCCCACCAAAGGAACTCTGCCCTTAGACAAGGAATGATCGGAATTACTGTTTCCAGGTCCTGAGAATGTTGGCACCAAAGACTTTTTAAATACCATTGAAGTTTCCTCATATGCAGTCTTGCATATGGAATTAGCAGAATGCATGAGGCCATGAACCCAAGGGCTTGCAGTATTTTCCTTGCAGATAGCTGGGTTTTGGTGACCATGTGTTTGAAGTAGTTTTTCAAATAGATCTGTTTTTCTGGAGTGAGAAAAGCCATCTGGGAAGTTGTGTTCAAGATTGCTCCCAGGAATACAATTTTTTGACTGGGCACCAGTTGTGATTTCTTTTTGTTGATGGTGTACCCCAATGAAGATAGGAGTCTTTTTACAAATGTGTTGAAGTAGTAATTCCTGACTGTCCGCCTGAATCAGGCAATCGTCCAAGTATGGGAAAATTTGGATATTTCTCTGCCTGCAGTATGCAATGGCTGGAGCCAGGCACTTTGTGAATACTCTGGGCGCAGTAGATATGCCAAAGGGAAGTGCAGAGAACTGATACTGCACAGAGCCTGTCCTGAAGCGGAGCTATCTCCTGCAAGACTCCCTTATGGGGATGTGCTGATAGGCTTCTTTTAAGTCTAGGGTGACTAGCCAGGCATCCTTGGCTAGAATAGGGAGAAGCTGTTGCAGGGTTAGCATTTTGAATTTTGGGACCACCAGAAAGGTGTTGAGAATTGATAGATCTAGGACTGGGCACCAAGAGCCATCTTTTCTGGGCAGCAGGAACAGTCTGGAGTAGAAACCCTGTCTCCTTTGTTCTACTGGAACAGGTTGGATGGCCCTGATATTGAGCAGGGAATGTACTTGCTTTTGAGCCTCTTCCCACTGGTTTGGAGGAAGGTCTGGAAACCAGCTTGGGGTTGGCAGGGAATAGAAGCAGAATCTGTACCCCTGGGATACAATATTTAGAATCCATCGGTCCTGAGTAATGGACATCCAGTTTTTGGCAAGAAGGGCAAGTTTTCCTCCTAGGGGTGCAAGTAGATGGGCAGGGCTGGGAAGGATAACTGACAAGTCATTGTGAACTTTTACTATAAGGGGGTGACTTGCCGCTCCCTGTTTTTGCGGTGGGAGCACTCCATTGTTTAGATCTCTGCATACCCTGAGACTGTAGTCTTTGTGGTCTGGTTCCCCTGGGTTTAGAATGTGAAGGCCTAGAAGGGGCTGGAAAGGACCAGTTTTTTGTAGGCCAATGCTTACTGAATCTAGGTGGCTACACTTGTAAGAATTCTTTAACAGTTTTTGTACATTTAGCTTTTTCTTCCATCTTTTTAAGAACCTCTTCTGCTTTGGTGCCAAACAAACGGTCCTGATTTAAAGGATCTTCTAGTAATTTTAATTTGACATGGTTTGGCAAGGTTTATTCATTCAGCCAAGCATGCCTTCTCAGTACAGATCCAGTGACTGAAGCCCTGCAAGATGCTTCTAGGGCATCAAAGCCACATTGCAAAGTATGCCTGCTAACATGGTTTGCAGAATGCATTAACTCTTGTAAATCTTTATTTTCTACACAATCTGGAAGTAACAATTTTTTGTTGAATTTGTTCCATAATATGTTGCTGGTACTTCAACATATGAAACTGGCAATTCAATGCCCTGATGGCAGAGGTATACACCTTCTTACCCCATCTGTCTAAAGCTCTGGAATCCCTGTCTGAAGGAGTAGGGTTTTTGGCTGTAGTAGCCTTAATACATTTAGGCCCCTGGGAAATGGTCTCTGGGTCCGCAGTAGGATTCTTAAAGAGACATTTGTGAAAATCAGGTACTCTGTAGTACCTGTCAGGTTTTCTAGGGGCAGGTGGTAAAGTGTTTACAGTAAGACTGGATTCCATAAAGACATCATCTACAACATCCAGAACACGGGGTCCTGTGCTGAGGCAAATCTAAAAACTCTCTGAGTCTCTTTTTGGACTGAGGATAATCCTGGTATTCCTAGCGGAAATGCTCTCAAAGTATGCAAGGTTTCACCAAAAGAAAAATCCTCTGGAGGAGAGGCAGAGGGAATGGATTCCTCTGCATCTGAATCCTCAAAGGTAGATAAGGGTGTGTTCCTGGTAATCAGAAGGGTCAGAGTCATTGGACTCCTGGTCTGTAGAATCAGAAAGAAACTCAATTCTTGGTCTCTTGGCAGGGGAAGGCTGGCTTCCCCTAATTAGGGTGATAAGGTTTTCAGCCATTCTAAGCATTTGTTTTTGAGGCATGGTTGTCGGTTTTCTAGGCGTAGTACGTACTCTGGGCCTGAGAAACTCAGTAGCTTTAGCTAAAAAAGAAGTTGTCGGTTTAATGCAAATATCAGTAGGTCGGAATACACCCTCAGAAGCCGGTACCTGCACAGCGGTTCTGGACCCATCCAAGGTAGAGAAATCCGCAGGTTCCATAGTCGAAGAAGCATCTCGCTGCATACCAGACTCCGAATGGGTCTCAGCAGAGGCCTGCGAATCTGTAGAAGCGGGCATCAGGGGATGCAAAGGCAGCTTTTGACCTATATGGCCTATCTCTGTCTTTATCTTTGCACTTTTTCGGAAGATTGGTAGTCGGATGGCTTTCCGAAGCCATTTCGGAATACGGAGAAAGAGACCAAAAGAATTTAGTGACAAAAATAGCCCGACGACGAATGGTTCAGGCGTTAAACAAGGCAAAAAAACTGACAGTGAGGGATGTCGTGGTCTGGGCCTAAACAGGTGATGCAGTAAGAATGAAAATCTCTGTAAGGTATTTGCTTTCCACAGGCAAGACAATTGTTAACTTTCTGACATCGGTTAGAGCAAAAAAAAAGAATCCCCAACGGGGTACCTAGCTTTAGAAGAAAAACGAAACTTTCAGTTAGCGGCCAACCAGCACTTGCGAACTGCTTCTGCTTCGAGCTCCTTCTTGGCAAGAAAGTCTGGCGTAATGGCATCGTCTGCCTGTTTTATACCCCTGACGACCTGACGTCATGGAAGAAGCGACAGCATCCGATGCAGAAATCCCAAGACTCTGGTATTCGGGCCAACTGAGGGCTACCTGCAGGCAGATAACCCAAGTGTGACGACTGCAACAGTGAAACACAAAGAACATCTTTTCATTTCACAAACCCGTTCAAAAACCAGTAATAAAGTGTGCATTCCAGGTTTAAAGGTACTATACCTATTTAAATCACTCTGACCCCAGGGTGTTCATTAGATTGAAAAATGAGATTAAAATGTAACTTCCTAAAAAAAGTTTTAAATCCACAATAACATCAGTGGCTGATGCTTGTGTACTTGGTACAAATATTAAACCTTTGGCTAATAAGTTAGCATGTTCCTCACAGCTTGAAAAGAAATTGTAACTGTAAACTTGAAAGTAACCTGTCCGATTAGAAATTGCATTTGGTATAACTACACCAGTCTCAATGACATCCTGATGGCAAGATATTACCATCTGTTCATATACTACACAGTCTCTTTGACATCTCATTTGACAATGAGGAGTATGATTGCTTTGGTTGAATGACATCCCTATACAACCCTGAGACTTGTTTTTCATCCGGTTGTTGATAAGTTCTGAACTTCTCAGGAGAGGGTACTCTAAAGGGGCCACCTGCCCCCCCACTGCTAGTAGATGGTTCATTGTTAACACATCCATTGTTGTGATAATCCACATCTTCTTCCATGTAAGTACCAAGACCAAATTCCTTCTGGGAATAAGGCGAGGGTAATTTAGGATACACTCGCCCATTTGAAAAGTCATGGTGATCTCTGTCTTTTTCTGCTGCCTATCCTTTATTTCTGTACTGACTTTATCCATGTCTTAAAATACTATCATAGTTATGCAGAAAATTCTCAAAAAGACGATATTCAGTAATTGATCTATCAAGACACAATCTCGGAAATAAACTTGTCCATCACATATTATTTACTCAAAACGTCCATAAGGCCACATCCCTGCTGGTCAAATAGGGCTTAAATTTCATGTTGTAGATCAGATCCTTCAACCAATCCAGTGATAAATTTCCAAGACTGCAAGCCTTCAGGAACTTGATCATTATGAACACATTCAGTAAAATAAACATTTCTATCTGCAATTTCTGATACTTAACCAGCTTTTTTTCAAAATCGGCCAACATACTTTACAATACACTTGCAGTCAACCTTATTGGCAAAATCTCCTTTTTTCCATTCCTGAGTTGGCTTATTTCTTAAAATGTTTTCTGTGGCTTTATGAACATAATACTCTGGATGGTTATGTTTTCCTTAAGAACCTGCATCCAAAATGTCACTCTTTCTTTATTTCCTCCGCTTATCACGATCTCTTTCCACTCTGAATTATAACCTTTTGCTTCTGTTATGTATATTATGTACACAAGCTTTATCTGCACAGCTCTAAACTACCCCCTCAAATCAGGCAATCCTAACCCACCTTGTTCTTTTACTTAACCCACGTAACTCTTGCCCTCTTCTGCTCTCAGATACATTCCTTCTACACTTATATTAATTACTGTCCTCTAGTTGATAAAAATATGCCTGACCTATATATAAAACTAAAAGGATTAAAAACATTCTCCCTGCTTGTATCTTATTATCCATTTCTATAAATAAGACCTTTCCGTTTTCTGAGTTTTGTATTATCTTTTGTTTAACCTCATTCCACATATCCTTAGCTGCCATAACAGAGGCTTTTTTAATCCACATTCCTAAATACTTATTGTGCCCCTAGTAAATATGGGTATTGCTGAACCAAGTCATGTGTGTACATAATTTACAACTATAACCTTTGTTTTATCTTCATTAATTTCAGAATATTCTGCAACCTCGAGATGTCCTTTTCTGAATTTCTCAAGTACAAAATATCTGCAAATAAAGCCAACATTTCTTGATTACCATTTCAATGTGATCCTTGAATTTCTGAGTCCCTTATTTTCTATGCCAATGGCTCTAAATATAAAGCAAAGGTGAAACAGAAAACCCTGCATGATTTCTTACTGTAGAGGAACTCACTCGCTTTAATTTGTGCTTCCAATCCCTCATATATTCTCCTAACTAACCTTATTATTGCATCATGGAATGCATATGCTTCTATTGCTCTAAACATAAAATACCAGCTTACTATGACAAATGCTGTCTCTGCATGAAGCCTACCAACACTAGCTCTTACATCCTGTTTCCTTCTGGATCATCACTGTTCTATTAATGATGTCAAATGTTTGCATTCCCTCCACAAAACCACACTGACCCATACCTAGCAATGTTACCATTAGCACACACAAACACTTTATAATCAAGGTTTAAAACCGAAATGGACCTATATGAATCTGGGTCTGATGGGTCTTTATTATCTTTAGATAATACAGCCACCATAGCTTTCTTCCAAGATACTGCTGCTTCCTCTCCTTTTAAAATACTATTTAACAAAATCTTTCAGATCTTTATCATTTTCTTCCATCTAACCTTCCAAACTTTCGCAGGAATACCATCTGTTCTTCGAGACTTCCCTGCGGACTGATTATATATCACCCTTTTTATCTCATCTCCAAACTTAGCATAATTAAGCTTTCCAAAAATATTCTCCATTTTTTTGGTTTCCGCACTCCTTTGTTTTAAAGAAACATCTTTATTAAATTATCATGTGTGACATAGGCAATCTTACATTTACATTTATATAAATGAAAACAAAGCACAGTGACATAATTTCAGTTGCAAACATTACACATTACAAACCATGATGACACAACTGTCCTTGCAAACATTATACATCACTTGCCTTCTTTTAAACATCATTCCTCCTTTGCATGTATTCTTCCCAAAAGTCACATTTTTCCTATGTAATTTGTTCCTACCCTTTTCTAAAGTTCCAAATTCCAGTTTAACCTCTGTTACTATATTTGCTACTTCTAGTAAAGTTGGTTTAGACTTTGATTTCCATTTTCTAGTAATTGTTTTTTTGGCAGCTGCCATAATTAGACTCAGCAAGGCCTTACTATATCTAGGCAATTCTGATTCCGTATCACAGTTCAAAAAAACAATTTCCTTAGTTATACCAATTTGCTTACCCAGTATCTCTGACAGAGTACTCTGCATGGAATCTTTAAAGTCTGCCAATTCATTACACCTAGAAAATATGTTCCCAGTTAACTCTTTCATCCCCATTCACACCTCCAACATTTGCTGTCTACCTGAGGAAAAATTTCTGGAACCTACTTGAGTTATAAAAATACCTATGTAAACATTTCCAAGCAAAGATCCTAAATCTTCCAGACTTTGTTGCACATTTGGGAAAGATACATATATCCCCCATTGCTTACTTGTGAACTGCTTATCCAATCTGTGTTCCCAATCCTTTCTAACCACCTCTGACTGATTCTTATAGTCATTATGCAATATTTTATATGGTTTACTACTTATACCTTTCTTAATGGCCATTCTGCTCTAGAGTCTACTAAAAACTCTACCAGTGCTGGTCTTTTGTTTAGGACAGCCTATTTCCTTCTCTTTGCTTATGCTCTTGTTTAGGACAGCCTATTTCCTTCTCTTTGCTTATGCGCTGATATCAATTCTTGACAGGTAAGGCTCTCTCTCTAACCTGCAGTCCAGATAAATTCTTGACATCTTCCCATTCTATTACCTTTCCTTTTCTAGTTATCTGCTCCCAATACCCTGGTTCCTTTGTCAGTTTTATCCAATAAATCCCAGCACCCTCTTGCCTATTGTCTGTAATTCCTAAATGCACTCATCCTTATTGGCAGAATCTCCTTTCTCCATTCCCGTGCTGGCTTAGTTCTTAGAATACTTTCAGCTAATTTATGAATATAAAATTCTGTATGATTTTTGTAATTCTCCTTAAAAATTCTGCATCCAAAATCATAGGCTCTCTGTGTTTCTTGAGCTTCCCCCTATTTCATCATCATCACTTTCCACTTTGAATTATAGTTTTCTGCTTGTGCTCTGTACAGGAGCCTTAACTGTGTTGCTCTTAAATACCCCTTCAAATCGGGTAATACCAATCTGCCTTGATCTACTGGAAAAATCAGCTTATCCCACTTGACTCTTGCAGTCTTCCTCTCCCAGATAAAATCCTTCAGTTCTTTACTAATTGTTATCCACAACTTCTCCTCTGGTTGATAAAAATATGCCTGACCTGTGTATTAGACTAAAGGGACTAAAAACATTTTAACTACTTGTAGCTTACCACTGATATCCATATAACAGAGCTTCAATTCTTTCAGTTTTTGTATCATCTTTTATTTACTCTCCTCCCACACATCCTTAGCTACCACACTGGAATCATTTTTAATCCATACTCCTAAATACTTCATTATAATTTTATCAGGGAATGCAAATACTTCCATTGCCCTACTCAAAGTCCCAGCTTATTCTATCAAATGCTTTCTCTGCATCAAGACCCAACAACAACAGTGGTATTTTCTTACATTCTGCTTCCCTCTGCATCATTAATGTTCTGTTAATGTTGTCAGATGTTTGCCTCCCCTCCACCAGACCACACACTGATCCATATCCATCAGTTCTGTCATCACTTTTGCCATTCTTTTAGCCATTATAGACGTACATACTTTAAAATCATTAGTATTGAAATAGGGCTGTATGAAGTTGGATCTGACGGATCTTTACCCACTTTAAGTACTACATCTACCACCACTTTCTTCCAGGCTGTTGGTACTTCTCCTCCTCTTAAAAAACTGTTAAACAAAACCTTCCAGTATTTAGACAGTTTTTTGCCTCCTAACTTCCAAACTTCCACAGAAGTACCATCTATTCCTAGGGGCATTCCTGTATATGGTTATACATCAACATTTTACCTCATCTCCTCCTATACTAACTGCTAGTAATTGAGCCTCATCTACCTCTAACATTGGCATATTTAATTCTTCCCAAACATTTCCATTTGTACATTTTTTTACTTCCAAATTTCTCTGCTTTATAGACACTTCTATAAAATTTCTGAAATACTTCGAATACTTCTACAGGATCCCTTGATATCTTCCTTGTTACAGGCTCCCTAAGTTTGGCAACAGTTGTTTCTACTTTCTGTAGCCTGAGTTGTGCTAAAAGTTTTTGTGCTGTGGAGTTATCAAAAATAGTTGTTTAACAGCAATCTTTCTAAGCTCATGCATATTATTGAGATAATCCCTTATTTTCTGTTTAGTATTCTGCAGTTGCTCCTCTTCTTGTTCTGTGGGAGTCCTCCCTATTTTGCAATACATTTGTCAGTCCCTCTAAACAATTCTTGTTACTTCTTAACCATATCTCCCCTTTCTTTTATTTCCACCCTAATTTTAAACTCCACTTTAATTTTATCCCACTCTCTAACTATATTTTCAGAAGAAACTTCTATCTTCTCTAATAACTCATGAATAATTTCTACTACACATTCCTTAAAACTCCTCGATTTTCAACAAATAGGTGGGAAAGCACCAGTGTCGTATTTTTATTTCATCATCCTATGTTTTTATTTTCATTATTATTGGTGCATGATCTGAAACATCAAGACCTTCGATTAAATGCATATGTTCATGTGAAATGTAAATTCTGTCTAGCCTAGGCCAGTTTTTGTACCTTGGGGAATAATACGTAAATTCACTCCAAACTACTAGTACTGAATTCACATCTTCCATGCCAAATATTTTCATAAATTTCTTCAAAAATCTATTTCCCTTTGTTTTCCCTTCTAGATCCCCACAGACACATCTTAACTGTTGCAAATCAAATTCCAGTCCCCATCTATAAGTAATATTCCTTGCTGACAGCTGATTATTTCTCCCACAGTTTTCTTAAAGCTCCATTATAGCAGTTTTTTGGTGGAATATGAAACATGTCGGTGTGAATCTCCTCCCTTGCTAGCAGCCCCTTAGTACTAGAAATCTGCCATTATTATCTTTTCTGTTCTCTTTTATTACCATTGGAGTACCTCTTGTTACTCCTCTCTTCCTTTGCCGCAGGAATTTTGCTGAATAACCATCCTGAAAACCTTTCTTTATCAAATTCACGTGTTCAGTTCTTTCCAAGTGTGTCTCCTGTACCATAGCTATTTGCACTCTACATTTTAATATAGTTCACTACACTTCCTTTTTCATAATTATCCATGAGACCATTGACATTTAAAGACATTACAGAAACTTATTTTTCTTGAAAAGTTATTATTCCCACCTTTATGTATAACAGTTTTTTTGTCTTAAATGTCTAGTTCCAGCTTTTGTGTTACATGCTATACTGTTTGGCAAGTTAGTATTTTACACAGTTGTTTATTGTCATTTCCATTTTTATACAGTTTTTGTCATTTCCATTTGAGTCTATGTCGCATCTTACAAAATGTTTTTATTTTATTGAAATCCCTCAAACAAACATACTCCAATTCCCCTCTAAAACATATTAACTTAATAATAATGCACAAAAATATGTACATCTTCAAATATCAACATCTTGCCCTCCTAATAGGAACAAATGTTCCAAACTGATGCACATAGAGTTGAGATAGCCAAAATTAAAGGTTATCCATTCTTATACACATGGTACAGTTTAGACACATGGTACAGTGTGCGGCTCTTTAGAGTGCTTTCTGTCTTTCTTATCTTTGCAGCTGTCTTAGCTGGGAAAACACGTGAATGCTTTCAGAAAACATTTTTCCCAAACCATTTCTATTTATCAGATTGTCTGCTAGAGACATAACAACTGGACATAAAACTGTTTACTAGAAAAAAAGACTTCTAATATTCAATATTGTTTTTCATGTACTTGCTTTCTCTTAAAACTTGATACTAGATTAAGCTAATGGACTTAACCCAGTCTTCTCCCATGCAAAAATGACACTATTTTTTTTTGTCATCCCCTTTTAACCAGATCTTGTTTTAACCTTGCAGTGCCTACATTTCTTAAAACTGAACAAGGAGACAGAGAGAAGAAGGGAGAAAGAAAGAAGAGAAAAATAAACAGAAGGACCTATTTACATTAGTATCCCATTACACTTAAAAATAACTGAAAAAAAATTTACTTTATAACATGCAAAGAAAATCATGCACTATTAAAAGAGTACTATTAAGAAAAATGCATTTTACTTACAATTACCTTTCCCCTCCTCTTCCCTTCTCCTGAATATTTTTCTGAACATTAATGGCATGAAGTAGGATATATGCTTTAGAGTCCCCGAAAAGTTTAACAAAGTCCAAGAAAGTCTACTATTTTCAGATTTTCTTTTTCTATTCCTGTTCATCTCCATCTTCCATATCTTGGCTCTGCTTCATTTCCAACGTACTCTCCTCTCTTCTAGTCAATTCTATTATTTTTTTCCTTCTCTCACAAATTTTCAGTTGAAACATTGGAAAAGGTTTCTCTGGCACAGTCTCTCTGTGGTCATTATTACAAGAAGAACAAGAAAAAGAATCTCCTTCTGTTTCACAGCACATTTTTTGTTGGACAAACTTTTGTATTTATTCCTGAGCATATATTTCATCAAAATAGTTTGAAGATAGCTGGGTACAGAAATTTTAATCTCACACCTGCTCCTTGCCATTCTCTGAATAATGGAATAAAATGAGTAGTCATTCTCCACAAACACACTCTCTCTCACTTTTAGTACATTGTCCTTGTGCCTCAGTTTTGTCAGAATCAACTCCTTCTGCTGGTAAGATTACATCTTTACTATTAAAGGTCTAGGTTGCTTTCCACAGCCAGGTTTGGAGCATACACATAATGTGCCCTTTCAATTAACAATTCCTGTTGTGGAATATCAGTCCAGTTGCTTATTTGTGCTTTCATAAAATTAATACAGGCTGTTCATTCCAGCTTTTCTGGTACAGCATAAAATCTCAGGATTTCCCTACGTGCTATGTTTTCTAATTCTATTATTTTTTAAAACACCTCTTTTTGTGCAGTCTCATATTCAACCAGCCTTTTTTTCATTCTGACCTGGGTTTTTCAGTTTTATCACCATATCTGAATATCTGTTTAAAGCTTCTTCCATTGTTTGAGCTGATATACTTCACTTGTGTTTCATTTATTTTAATCAGGTCTCTGCAGCTGTCTTACACTTTCTTCTAGGTTACTGGAAGTCATGTTTGGAACTTGCACTGCTTTTTGCCTAACATCTGCATTACTTTCCTAGTCAGTGTTTCTGTCACTTTTTGTGCTGATTTTCTTTCAGGTCCTCCGTATTTCTTTTTTCCAGGCATCCAGGCAGTGCACTTACTAGCCAGTCACTGAAATTTACCCAGAAATTTAGGTCTACTGACTTTCTCTGCTAAGTTTCTGTTTTCACACTGGGCGTGCTAGAATTAAGCTGTTACTCAATGTGCAGCCATCGTGGAAGTCGCTCTGTTGCCTAAATTGTTGTGCTAAAAAGCTTTTGTGCTCTGGAGTTCTTATCAAAAATAATTAACAGCAATCTTTCTAAACTCATTCATTTTACCCAAAGACCCCCTTATTTCCTCCATCATTCTGCAGTTGCTCCTCTTCCCACAGGATTCAATAAAATCTGTGAAGAGCCTAAAAGAAAGATACCCATGTACACAGGCCACAGTTCCTCCTCAGCAGCACACCATACATATTAATTATGGCTCGCTGCAGAGGGACAGTACAGTAACACGGATTTAAATCTGTCAAAGCAACAGTGGAGAGGCTGTGCCATACTTGTGGAATGCCCAGTGCAGTTCTGGACAGTTGGTAAGTACAGCACAATACCTTTCGGCCAGTTAACCTGGACTGAAAGGGGGTCAACAGATATTACTTCATGAAACTGCAGTTTTAATTTTTTTTATTTTACGTTTACATGCTGGTTTGCACGGTGTGCTGCAGTGTCTTGCGCAGCTATTCTTAGAGTTGCTCACATATACAGTACCATTTGCTAGACATCTAAATATAGAAACTGGATGTATTCAATTTTAACAAATTTTTTTTTTATAGGTTCATATGTAGGTACTATATAAGCCTAGCCAAAAAGGTTCCCTTGCATTCGCCACCCAAGAAATTTTTTTTCCTGTGCCCCCTGTCGAGCAGTGCCACAGAAGTGATCCCCGGGGTGAATTTTCTATATCCCATCCAGTCAAGATTTTTCTTAAAGAGGGCCAATGAGGAGCTTTGCTTGACATGAATGGGTAGTTTGTTCCAGAGTATGGGAAGTCTCTGGAAAGGAATCTATCCCACCAGCATGTTCTGTTTATTATATATCTGTGGTCCTTTGTGGGTGCAGTGAGTGATGTGTGTGTGAGTCTCTGACAACCTGTTTGTTGCTTTTTGTGTCTGTATGTGAGAGTCTAGCCTCCAATGTCAATGTCTAACTACATCTCTCACATGCTGTATTTGTCTGTTCAAGACTTAAGTGGTTGTCAGTTTACATAAGGCAACTGTTACATTGTCTCAGGATACTCATGTCCACCAAGCTGGATGCAGAGATAGCAGGAAAGTGCCCACCCATGGTTGCAGGTCCTAATGTGTACCTGAAAGGATAGGTGTGGAGGGTGTTTGTAACCAGATGAGTGAAGCGTGCTTATGTGGTGTAATCTGCAGCAAGCCTAACCAGTGATGCTGCCCGGTGCCATATCAGATGATCTCTGAGCAGCAACAGTCCTATGTGTTACAATAAGGTAATTAGCATAGTAAACTTTCACAGTACAATGAAAATAAGCAGTGTTTCCAGCTGTTTGCATCTGTAAAGAGCACTGGCACAGTGAACAGCTTCATGCACATGTGCCAAATTTATACCAACACTGGAAATACATAAAGCTGACCCAAACCTCTGGCCAATAGAACGACTACACTTAAGAGCCCTTTTGTGTGCTTCCTAACTCATTCAGACCAAGTAAACACCTATTGCTACTAGACGAATAATCATAGTCCTTCTAATGTAAAAGCACAGTACAGCATTGACCAGAGAGAATTGCTACCACAAACAAAGGTATGGGATACAGCAGTGTACTTTAAACATGTTTTAAACGTGTGATTACTCAATGAAAGTACTTCACTTCATAGAAATGAGCCAAGCGCCACTCAACTGTACAGAATGTATAAATGCACTAAACAAGATAAGCTGATTAATAAGACCTCCAGCCAATAAAATTACATGCAGAATCTCAAGTGTGTTCCCCAACCTAAACAGACCAGGCTACCACCTAGTGCCACTAGACAGAAAATCCAAGGACCTCTTGATGCAAAAACACAGAAAGTGTTTGCTAGAGTGTAAAAATATACTTCTTTATCCAATAGCTAGTTAGATAATGAATTCAGAGCAAGTAAATTAGTAAAATGGACAATGAGAAGCAAAATGCACTTTTTCAAAATGAGCACACGGAAAGGCAAATAAATAATTAAAGATATCAACTGCAGTGTAGAAAGGGAGAAACTTATAAAGCTCAATTTACAATAAGAGTCGGCAGCTTAAAATCACCAGGTTTAAAAACCACATCAAGGAATGAAGGTTGGTGGGAAAAATAACTAGCAGGGAATCATTACCAGTGCTTGCAGTTTAAATAGGCTTGGAGTCTTATCAGAAAAGACAAAGACCCAGAAATTCACTGTGTATTAAGAAGCAATTTAACCAATAAAAAACATGTGAAGTGTGCAGCCTAGATAATTTAAGTGTCTATCTTTCACACAGAACAAAAACACCAGGCCAAAACAACAAAATGCAGCAGGTTAAACAGAAAGCAGCCTACATGGTATTGAGGTTCAAGTGGATAAGGTTGCAATTCACTGATCCCACTTGGCTAAATTGCAACTTTCAATTCCTGATTCTCACAGATAATTGTTCTGTACTGCTTTTACAAAAGTACCAGCATTAATTCACTTTTTGTGTGTTTTTCCCCCTTTTCTTGGCAGCTGTACAACCACAGAGTTAATCTATATGTGGATATCATCCAGGCAAAGCTATGGCTTGTTATGTTGCCTAAATATAGACTCCTCTGGATGTTATATGATAATTCATAATGAAACCTCTGCTGTGAAATTTAATTTCCCATACAAGTAAACAAAATGATTTTTAAGCTACTTGACAGACTAACTAAGATGCTCTTTCAAGATGAAAAAAAAAAAGTTTAACAGCCTAACACAACATTGACAGCTGCCATTTACACAAATCAACAATTACATACCAACTTAGGATCATAGGAGGTTAGTAGGCTATTGGCCCTGAGGCTCTTATAAGCCTAGCCAAGAGTTTAGCCCATCTTTAGACAAATCAGCAACAGATGCCCCTGTCCAGCAGGGATCTGGGTGGAATCCCAGGGGTATATTTTCTGTTTCCCATCCAGTTATCCAGGTTGTGCTTAAAAAGGGGTAAAGAGGTACTCTGCTTGATGTGGAGAGGGAGTCTATTCCATAGATGGGGGAGTCTCTGGTACATAAATCTGTCCTGCCAACAATTCTTATTGATGTCACAGACCAGGCTGAGGCCACGGATGCGGGTTACTCGAGTGGAACTTGACTTATGGATATGCAGCAGTCCCATCAAGGTGGGGTCCATGAACGCCTTGTCTGCCAGACAGAGGTCACCTCTGAGGAGTCTGTATGAAACCGAGTAGAGGGATAGGGCTTTTAGCCTATCTGTGTATGATAGATGTCTGAGGCCCTGGATTCTCCTGGTGAGGAACCTCTGTGGTCTCTCCAGCTGCTGCATGTGCTTTGCTGAAAGGGGTGTTGTACTTGATAATGGGCCTTATAAGGGAAGAATACAGGGATGTTATGCCCTCACTGCCCCTGGATGAGATACCCTTACTTATGAGGTGGGCCATGTAGAAGGCTTTCCGTAGAACAGAAGCAACATGGTGGTCAAAAGTCAGGTTGCTATCAACCTGGGTGCCTAAATCCCTCACGACTGAATGAGTGCTTAGGACATTGTTATTAATGTGATAATTTGTGGGGACGTCACTCTCCCCAAAGGGGATGAGGATGCATTTTTTGGTATTCAGCTTGAGGGCATGTTTCTGGCACCAGTCATTTGTCTGAGTGAGACCCTCTTGGAGGATGTCCGCATCACTAGGGGAATTGATGACAGCACCCAACTTGCAGTCATCTGCAAACTTGGTCAGCCATAGCCCACTGGTTTTGGCCTGCACCTCCGAAAAGTATATCCCAAATAACAGAGGCCCCAAGTTACAGGTCTACTGCTTAGGTGGCTTCCTCTATTTTGATTACGTGGTTTCCATCAGTGAGCCAGTTTGCTACCCATCTGGTAACATATGGATTGATGCCTAGTTGAGAGAGTTTATCTATTATGCCCAAGTGGGGAAAATAGTGTCAAAGACTTTGGCCAAGTCAAGGTAGGCGGTGTGCACCGTCTTCACCTCATCCAAGGCTTTGGTGACTGTCTCAAAGAAGTTGACCAAATTTAGTAGACACAACCTCCCCTTGATGAACCCAAACTGTGTGGTATCAAGTGTTTAGAGGTTGCCAATGTCCCTGCTGATGAGGTCCGTGATAACCTGTTCCATGGCCTTCCAGATTAGGCTAGTTAGGCTGATGGGTCTATAATTTCCCAGATTGCTGGACACTCCACCTTTGTGTAAAGGGATGACAGTGGCTGTCCTCCACTCAGCTGGGATGAAGCCAGTAGTCAGGCTTTGGTTGAACAGGATGCCTAGTGGTGCTGCAAGTTTAAGCATGAGTTCATGTAGGATGCAGCCTGGGATATTATCAGGTCCCATGGAGGTGGTATTTTTTTGCCTTTGACAGAGCAGTGATGACTTGTTCCATAGATATAAGGAGATGGGGACAGGTACTGGGAATGTCCTGATTTACTGATGAGGGGACAGAGTATATAAAGTTTTCGCTGAATCTGTCACCCAGCAAGTTTGCTATATCTACGGCATCTGTATATGTGGTGTCTTTGACCACCAGTTCTGAACAGATCTGAGTGCTTTCTTTGAGGTTATGGACATATGTGAAGAATGGCTTATGATTGTCTCTAGTAGATGTGGCCAATTTGGACTCGAAGTTTGCTTTGGAGGATTTCACTAGTGCTCTTATTTGCTTGTTCAGGCTAAGGACACATTGCTTCCAATTGGGCACCTCCTCCTTCTTGGTCTTAAACAGCAAATTTTTCCTTTTTTTTATAGAGTTTATTTATTGCAGATGTCCACCAGACAGGTTTACTCTTCCTTGCAGAGGATGATTTAGACCTGTCGGGTATGCCTGATTCCAGGCATCGATATAAATGTTTGCATAATGCTTTGGTGTAGTTTTGGATATTGATGCCAGTTCCTACAGAGGGGAGGGGGCTGTGAAGCTGTTTATACCATCCCTCAGGAGGCTGTAATCAGCTTGGGAGAAGTTTTTATTTATGATCCTAGCTTGGGGGGGGGGGGTTGGGGGAGATGGTGACTTCGAAAGTGACCACTTTCTGGTCAGATCTTACCAGGGAGGATGATACTATAGGAATGCTGCAGTGGTTACTCATGTTGGTTAATACCAAGTCCAAGATATTATCACCCCTTGTGGGGGTATTGACTAGCTGTTCCAAGGCATTTGCATTGACAAAATCAAGGAATCTCTGGGCATTTGTGCTCTGACATGAGTAGTTCTTCCAGTCTATGTTTGGGAAGTTAAAAGTCACCCAGGATCAGGGTAAAGGGTTGAATCTTGATAGATTCAAACAGGTCCAAATAGGCAGATTGGGCACCTTGAGTCAGATTTGGGGGCCAGTAGCTAGTTATGATTTGAATAGGGGTCTTGTCAATGGTTAACTGCACCTGGAGAATCTCCTGTGCGTCACACTTGTTGACCAGCCTGGAGGTGTGTATGTCTTTAATGCATATTGAAACTCCACCTCCTTTGGCTTTACTGCCCACAGTTTGAGGTCTGAATGTATGATAGGATGAGTAACCAGGAAAGGCTGGGGTGCTGTCTGCAGCTTTGAACCAGGTTTCTGTGACTACACAGATGTCAGCATTTTCCAGGGTTAGGAATGCTTACAATGAGTGCAGTTTTATGTTTTAGACTCCTAGCGTTTAGCAGCATGACCTTTAATTTGTGTTTTGTTGTAATTTTTATGTTGGCAGTTTTAACCTCACCACTTTTCCTAAAAAAGGCACTATATGGGAGGCAAGAGCCTTTGCCAGAAGCCTGAAGCCCAGGTGAGACAGATGCAGGCCATCTCTGGCAAAGCATCGTGGTCTGTCGATCATATCTTCCCAGGCTGTCAGGTACTGGATCCCCCTGGAATGACACCAGAAACTAAGCCAACTGTTAAAGTCAATCATTTTGTTTGTATTGAGGCATCATTCTGGGACCTTAGTGAAGATGTCTGCATTCTGACCTCATAAGAGTAGTCCCACAAACTACACACTGCATCTTTCACTTGGTATTTAGTCAAAAGAAACATTTGTCTTCAGAAACTCTTCCGTCTTGTCTGTAGGTTTGGTGGCAAGTGGAACAGAAATCCATCTGAGTTTAATGACGTACCTGCAGAGGATGAGAGCTGTGATCTAGCTAAGCTCTCAAAAATGTCAGCAGGTGACTGCCAGACCAGAGAGTTTGCTGCTCTCATTTGTTTATTCTAAATTATTTGCTTTGACTTTTTTCTCTGAGATTGCATGTTAGTTATAACATCGCATTAATCATTGTTGCTAGATAGGTTCATAGGTTGGTACTGAGCTATCTGCCCGAAGGCATATATTAGCCCAGCCACGTTGTGCGGTACTCACCACCCCTTTAGTAGTTCCCTAGACCCTTGTACTAGCAGCTAGTACCCTTGGCCCCTATCTAGTAATGCTGTTGGTGTGATCCCCGGTGTGAACTTTCTGTTACCCATCCACTCATCAAGGTTCCTCTTGAAGAGTGATAGTGAGGGGCTCTGTCTTATGTAGATCGGGACCCTGTTCCATAGTAAGGGAAGTCTCTGCGAAGGGACTCTATCCCTCCAGCATGTTCTATTCATTGTTGTGTTGAGGTTTATATCCCTTGAGCGTGTAGCTCGAGTAGATTTGGTTTTGCTAAGATGGAGCATGTTCAACAATTCTGGGTTGGACATGGCTCTGTACCTTAGACAGAGATCGCCTCTGAGAAAGCGGTATGCAACAGAGAACAGTCTTAGCTTTTTCAATCGTGCTGCATAGGGCAACTGTTTGAGGCCAGTAATTCTCTTGGTTAGGTACCTCTGTGGTCTCTCCAGCTGCTGGAGATGTCCAGCCAGGTACATTCCAATTGGTGTATTGTACTCAATAATGGGTCTGATGAGGGAAGAGTACAGGGGCACCATTACATTCTTAGATCTTGATGCAAACCCTTTCATAATCAGATGGGTCACATAGAAGGATTTTCTAACCACTTAGGCAACATGGTTATCAAAGATGGTGTACTAGTGCTCTATTACCTGCAACCCTAAAGAAGCTCCTGCCATTGAGTAGAAGGTGAAAACAGAAAGAATGAAAGTGAGGGCTGGGTGTCAGCAGCCTGTCTTTTTAGATCTGGTTGTAGTAGAATTGGAAATGCATCAGTGGAATGAAAGGAGAAGCCATTTGTCAGAAGGTGCTAGAAGAATGCAGAAGTTCATCCAGTCACTCACTTTTATTGTACTTGCTTGTTGGACTATAAAACTGTGGTGCTATCTGTTTTTTTAATTGCTTTCTACATTTTGTTGAAATATATTTAATAATTTTTGGATATTTCATATTTTTAGAGCATTTTAATCGCAGCTAGTTATTTTTAACACAAGGCACGACTCAGCTTCAGCTTATGATTTAAATCATACTTGCCAAAACATGCTGGTTTGTTATTATGCAAATCATGAATCATATCAGCATTGGTTTTGGGTGTTGAGATGCTGCTGAATTCCACCATTTTGTAAAATAATAATTTATACTGGTTAGAATTTGTTATCTACTGGTGGCTGGGAAGCACCACGTCATTTCATCA
>NC_056751.1:82779489-82836989 GCF_019279795.1 Protopterus annectens | reverse complement strand
ACAAAATTCTTGTGAAGGCATTCTACAAAAAGTTCCAGAACCGCCACAACTTGTGGTATAGCTGGGTAACAAGAACATTTATTTCCACATTGGATTTATCTACCTTGACTTCTAAAAGATTACTGCATTTCTCTTAAATATTCTCTGCCACCAATAACTTCAAGTCCTTCAAGACCTTATCTGATCTACTCAGTAGGCCATTTCACACTGAGCTAATCAGAGGAAGGGCACTAAGCAAATTCCGATCTGTAAAATATAACATTAAGTATCCTGTTTTTTGCTTATTTTTACAAGTTATTTAAAACACTTTTATTGTCTGCTGCATACTTTTCTAGCTAGTTTCACTGTGTGAGGTATTAACTGGACATTGTCTACATTTATTAAACATCTGTTTGGGTTTTTTGTTCTGATTTCCTGCCAAGGAGTGTATCATATCACTTGTTTGCAGTTAAAAGCTTTCTCTAGAGTCTCCTTGCTCCTTTATCGGTTTAAAACTTTCATTTAAAGGCTCACTGCTGCTTTTCTGCTGTGATAAACATTTCTGCAGTTTTTTTTTCTACCCAAGTAGTGTTGACATTTATTAAGCATCTGTTTGAGTTTTTTGTTCAGATTTCCTGCCAAGGAGTGTATCATATAACTTGTTTGTAGTTAAAAGCTTTCTCTAGAGCCTCCTTGCGCCTTTATCTGTTTAAAAAGTACAGTTGTGTACCTACCATAAATGTAGATGTTCGAATGTATTCACTGTTGCAGTCATTACACTTGGGTTATCCTGCTGGCAGGCGACCCGCAGTCAGCCCGAGTTCCAAAGTCTAGGTCCGGCGTCGGTTGCTGTCGCCTCTTCCCTGATGTCAGTGCACCAGGGGTATAAAAGATGCGACCGATGCCATTTTCTTCAGTTTTTCTTGCCCCAGATGTCAGGTGCCCCCAAAAAGGAAAGGCTGTAAAAAATTATGTAAAAAAACATGCATGTACCAAAATAACATTTCCGTCATCTACAAGCAAATACATCACATAGGTTGTAGAGTGTTGAGAAGTACAAAGAGGACCCAGCAAAGAGAAAGGGGGATGGTGGGTGGGTAACCTGGACTGCAACAGTGAATACACTCGAACATCTACATTTATGGTAGGTAAACAACTGTACTATGTTCATCGTGTTTCATTGTTGCAGTCATTACACTTGGGTTGAATCCCAAAGCTGAGGTTGGGTGGCTGGGCCTAAATAGGATTAGGAGAGGCTACCAGGCCCTGCAGAACTGCAGTGGCAAAGCCTGCTCTGGATTTAGAGTAGAGAGGTAAGTGGTAGTGCTTAGTGAAAGTGTGCACTGAATTCCAGGTTGCAGCTTCTAAAATGTCTTTGGTTGGTACTCCTCTGAGAAAGGCTGCTGTTCTGGTAGAATGTGGCCTTATGCCCTTAGGCACTGATTTGCCATGTTGTGCATAGCAGAAGCGAATGCAGTGTCCTATCCATTTTGAAATTGTCTGCTTTGAGATAGGCTTTCCTTGTGATCCTGCAGCATAAGTTACAAACAGTTGCTCAGTTTTTCTGAAAGCTTTTGTTTTGTCCAAGTAGAATTGTAGCTGTCTGTGTATATCCAAAGTGTGCAGAAGTCTCTCCCCTTTATTCTGAGGATTTGGATAGAAAGTTGGCAAATTAATGGTTTGGTTAAGAGACACACTGGAAACCACCTTTGGCATAAATGTTGGGTTCGTCCTTAGAGAGACCCTGTCCTGATGAAAAATAATGAAAGGTTCCACTGCCATTAATGCCTGTAACTCTGAGGCTCTTCTTGCTGAAGTTATTGCTAGGAGCAGAGCAGTTTTCCATGATAAGAATTTTATATCAGCTGTGTTGGCTGGCTCAAAAGGAGGCAGTGTGGGCTTTTCTAATACAAAATTGAGGTCTCAAGTAGGTATTGGTGCTCTCCTTGGGGGGTCTTATGTTTCTTGCCCCTCTGAGGTACTGTCTTAGCAGTGGATGTGAAAAAATAGGAGGTTCCGTATTGTAATGAGCTGAAATGGCAGAGGCATGGATTTTAATAGATGAAAAGGATAGGAGTTTGTCCAGCATCTCAGTTAGGTATTGTAAAATCTATATTTGGAACATGCGGTTCGAGTCCTTGTGCCTGGTTCCAAGCACAGAATCTCTTCCATTTTTCTGCATAAGATTTCCTAGTGCTGGGCCTCCCTGCTTCTAAAATGACATCCATAACAGCTTTAGAGAAAGGAGTGGTCTGAGTGGCTAAATTATCTGCCATGCAGCCAGATTTAAGGTTCTGAGTTGACTGTGTAGAATCTGATTGTTTTGTTGAGTCAGAAGATGTGGAATTTGAGGTAAAGGCCAGGCTGGGCCTCGAGACAAGCTTTTTAGGATTAGGTACCAGTGCTGGCGTGGCCAGTCTGGGGCAATCAGGATCATTTTTAGCTTCTCTTGTCTGACTTTTAGGAGTACCTTGGGAAGAAGAGGCAGTGGAGGGAAGGCATAAACTGTCAGGGTTTTCCAGCTGAATGAAAGAGCATCCACTTTCCATGCTTGTGAGTGATAAGTCCTTGTGCAGAATTTCTGTAGTTGGCAGTTGTGAGGGGAGGCAAAAAGATCTATGTCCGGGCATCCCCATTTCCGTGTTATCATGCTGAAGACCTGTGGATTTAGTTTCCATTCGTGCGGATCCATGAGATTTCTGCTTAGTTCGTCTGCCAGTGTATTTTTCTTTCCTGGCAGGAATTGTGCCTGCAGATGTACTTGATAGGTCAGTGCTGTGCTCCACAGAGTCATGGCTTGTCTGCAGAGGGGGTAGGAATGTGTGCCCCCTTGCTTGTTTATGTACCACATAACTGTGGTGTTGTCCGTCTTTAGTAATAGTTGTCCTGCATGTAGTAGATCCTTGAAGGCTGTCAGGACATTCTGTACAGCTAGCATCTCTTTTTGATTGATGTGAAGATGCATTTGTTCCTTGGGCCACGTGCCCTGAATACATTTTCCTGCCATATGTGCCCCCCAGGCATAATCTGATGCATCTGTTGTTATTGTCTGCCTGGCAGCGGGTAAGGTGAAGGGCTGTCCCTTATTGTGGTGACAGGCCCTGGACCAACATCGAAACTCCTGTTGTAGACAGGGAATTATAGTCACTATTGTTTCCAGACTGTGGCAATGCTGAGTCCAAACACTTTTTAGATACCATTGTAGTTTCCTCATATGCAGTCTTGCATATGCAATGAGTAGAAGCAGGAAGCCATGAAGCCCAGGGCCTGCAGAATTTTTCTTGCAGGGAGCTGGGTCTTTGTTGCCATCATTTGAAAGTAATGAGTCAGTTGCCTTTGTTTGTCTGGCGTGAGATAAGCCATCTGGGCAGTTGTATTTAAGCTTGCACCCAGGAATATTATCTCTTGAGAGGGCACTAGTTTTGATTTCTTTTCGTTTACTGTGCACCCTAGGCAAAGTAATAATCTTTTTACAAACGTCAGATGCTTTAGTAGAATGTCCTTGCTCTCTGCTTGAATAAGGCAGTCATCCAAGTAGGGATATATCTGAATTCCTCTTTGTCTGCAAAATGCAATTACTGGTGCCAGGCATTTTGTGAAGACCCTGGGCGCAGTAGATAAGCCAAAGGGCAGTGCAGAGAATTGGTAATGCATTGAGCCAGCTATGAATCTGAGGTATCTTCTGCAAAATTGTCTGATTGGGACATGCAGGTATGCCTCTTTGAGGTCCAAAGTAACTAGCCAAGCCTTCTTGCCCAGCATGGGTAGAATTTGCTGCAGTGTTAATATTTTGAATTTTGGAACATCCAGGAAAGTATTTAGGATTGACAAGTCCAGTATTGGTCTCCAGTAGAATCCTTGTCCCTGTTCTTGCTGTGGTACTCTTTGGATAGCTCCCATGTCCATGAGAGCAGCAATTTCCTTTTGTGCCTCTGCCCATTGGTTTTGTGGCAGGTCCTGCATACCTTTTGATTTTGGAAGAGTGTGAAAGTGGAACCTGTAACCCTGAGAAACTATATTCAGTACCCATTTGTCCTGGGTGATTATGTGCCAATTTTGTGCGCAAAAGTGCTAGCTTTCCCCTTAGGGGTGCTGCCAAAAGGTAAGTACTTGGCTTTTGTAGAGGAAAGTCATTGGGACTGTTTCCTATAAGGTTGTGATTTGTCTTCTCCTTCTTTGGGGGCAGAAGCACCCCATTGTTTAGGTCTGTAGGAGCCTTGTGGCTGAGATCTGCCTCTTGGGTGTCTGTATCTGCCTCTTTGTGGTCTGTCTGACACCTGAAAGGACCAATTTTTTGAAGGCCAGTTTCTACTAAACCTAGGTGGTTGAACCTGTAAGAAATCCTTTACTGTCTGCATAGATTTTGCTTTATCTTCCATTTTCTTTAACACCTCTTCTGCCTTAACACCAAACAAAATATCATGCTGTAATGGAGCCTCCAATAATTTCACTTTAACATGTTCAGGTAAACTTTATTCTTTCAACCAAGCATGCCTTCGAATGACAGAGCCTGTAACTGCGGCTCTGCAAGAAGCCTCTAATGAATCAAAACCACATTGCAGAGTATGCTTTCCCACTTGTTCAGCTGCATGCAATAATTCCTGCAGTTCCTTTTTGTCAGGATTCTCTGAATTTGTAAGCCTTTTCTGTTTTAACAAAGACATGAGGGTACTGTTGATATTTAAGCATATGAAACTGGCAGTTTAAAGCCCTTACAGCTAAAGTAGCAGAAGTGTAAACTTTTTCCCCCATCTATCCAGAGCTCTAGAATCCCTATCAGAGGGAACAGGGTTTTTAGCAGTGGAAGCCTTAACCCCCTTGGGACCCTGAGAAATTGTTTCAGGGTCAGCAGCAGGGTTTTTATAAAATAAAGAAATTTATGAGAGTCAGGGACCCTGTAATACCTGTCTGGCTTGACTGGTGCAGGGGGTAAAGAATCAGGAGACAGACTGGATTCAGAGAAAACATCATCAACTATATCAAGCACAGGGGGGATAGCCAGTGGCCTGTGCTGAGGCAGTAAAATAAAATCTCTGAGCCTTTTCTTGGATTCTGAATAATCCTGGCTCTCCCAGTGGAAATGGTCCCTCATGGTGTGCAGAGTTTCCCCAAAAGAGTAATCCTCAGGTGGAGAGGCTGAAGGTATAGATTCTTCAGCATCAGAGTCCTCATAGAGAGGAATAGCCCTGATCTGAAGAAGAATCAGAGGAAATAGAAACCTGGTCAGAGGAATCATAGTCAGTGTCTTGCCTAGGCCTTTTACCAGGAGGGGGATGGAAACTCCTGATCAAAGTAATTAAGTCTTCGGCCATTTTAAGCATCTGTTTCTTTGGCATGGTTGACTATCCAGGAGAATGCTGTACTTGTTTCTTTGTCTTTAATGGTGTTTTTGACTGTACTTTGGCTGCTGCAGAGGATTTAATAGTAAGCTGTGAAGGTCTGAAAACACCTTCAGAAGCCGATGCCTGCTCAGCGGCTCCG
This sequence comes from Protopterus annectens, assembly GCF_019279795.1. Taxonomy (NCBI): domain Eukaryota; kingdom Metazoa; phylum Chordata; order Ceratodontiformes; family Protopteridae; genus Protopterus; species Protopterus annectens. The sequence goes on along the minus strand of NC_056751.1, from coordinate 82,831,529 downwards.
GACCCATCTGAGGGAATATTTTCCATAGGCCCAATACCTTGAGTATCCAGAGGCCTAGTTGTCTCCATGTGGGAGTCGGATATGGCCTGTGGCTCTGAGGTAGCGGGTTTCAGAGCTGCGAAAGCGCCTCACTAAGAACCGGTGACTGGCCTAGAAGAGGCTTCGTCATCGGTTTTGGACCTCGGATGCCTGTCCTTTTCCTTGTCTTTGCGTTTTTTATGAATTCCGGTCATTGGTTGTACCGATGGCATTATATAGTTAAACCTTCGGCCAAAGTAATGAAATGCAAAATCAAACCAACATTTAATAGTGTGTTTGTTGAATCTAGCACAAAACCGACAACTAGTAACGTCGTGGTCAGGGCCTAGGCAAGGAATACAGTAAGAGACAAAGTCCTTATGAGGTATTTGCTTCCCACAAGAAATACAGTTGTTAACTTTTACTGACCAGTCTGGAGCAAGAAAAAGTTTCCCCAACGGGGTACTTAGCTTTATAGAAGACTTCGGTTCTGAAACTCTATTTCAAAAATCTCAGGAGTCGGCCGACCGGCACTTGCGAACTGCTTCTGCTTCGGGCACCACGCGGCAAGAAAGATTGAAGAAAATGGTGTCGGTCGCATCTTTTATACCCCTGGCGCACTGACGTCAGGGAAGAGGCGACAGCAACCGACGCCGGACCTAGACTTTGGAACTCGGGCCGACTGCGGGTCGCCTGCCAGCAGGATAACCCAAGTGTAATGACTGCAACAGTGAAACACGATGAACATCTTTTATTTAAAGTCTCACTGCTGCTTTTCTGCTGTGATAAACATTTCTGCAGTTTTTTTTCCCTACCTAAGTAATGTGGGTATTTGTAGCATTGTCCATATTCAGGCTTGTGTTTTGGGCCTAGTTGTTTGTGGAGGCTGTGTGAGCACATGTTCAAGGCCATCTTAGTTTAGCCAAAGCCATTCTGCATTTCAGTGAGAGAGGATTGTTTATGGTCATTGGCTGATTGGGGTTACCTGGACTACGGCTTGGAGTAAGCACCTCATTGGTTCTTTCGAGCTTTATTAAAAGTTGTTTCATGTTTCAACTTTCTGCTACCTAAGAAGTTAACTTGTGAGTGTTTCTGCCATTTCACACTGAGCTAATTGGAGGAAGGGCACTGAGCAAACTCGGATGTGTAATATATAACATTAAGTATCTTGTTTTTTGCTTATTTTTACAAGTTATTTATTGCACTTTTATTGTCTGCTGCATACTTTTCTAGCTAGTTTCACTGTGTGAGGTATTAACTGGAAATTGTCTACATTTATTTAGCATCTGTTTGGGTTTTTTGTTCTGATTTCCTGCCAAGGAGTGTATCATATAACTTGTTTGCAGTTAAAAAGCTCTCTCTAGAGTCTCCTTGCTCCTTTATCGGTTTAAAACTTTCATTTAAAGGCTCACTGCTGCTTTTCTGCTGTGATAAACATTTCTGCAGTTTTTTTCTACCCAAGTAGTGTGGGTATTTGTAGCATTGTCCATATTCAGGCTTGTGTTTTAGGCCTAGTTATTTGTGGAGGCTGTGTGTCTGAGCACATGTTCAAGGCCCTCTTAGTTTAGCCAAAGCCATTCTGCATTTCGGTGGTCATTGGCTGTTTGGGGTTACCTGGACTACTGCTTGAAGTAAACACCTCATTGGTTCTTTTGAGCTTTTTTAAAGTTGTTACAGGTTTCAACTTTCTGTTACCTAAGAAGTTAACTTGTGAGTGCTTCTGCCATTTCACACTGAGCTAATAGGAGGAAGAGCACTGAGCAAACCCGGATCTGTAATATATAACATTACGTATCCTGTTTTTTTGCTTATTTTTACAAGTTATTTATATCACTTTTATTGTCTGCTGCATACTTTTCTAGCTAGTTTCACTGTGTATGAGATATTAACTGGAAATTGTCTATATTTATTAAGCATCTGCTTGGGTTTTTTGTTCTGATTTCCTGCCAAGGAGTGTATCATATTGTTTCCATCCTCCCTCCCCATTGGTATTGTGTTGTTATACTTGGTGGCTTTGCAGTTGCCTGCCCCTACTGTAAATTTGATCTGGGACACTCCTCCCAGTCTAGTGTCATAACCTAATTCGACCTAATCCAGGGAGAACATTTGAGAAGGCCAACCCACTTAATTTCTGCCCCTCCTTTCCCCTTTACACTTTACAAAAAAAAATTCTAAGCATGTTTCCTGCCTTTCCTTTAATTAGTCTAGCCAGATACAGATTTGCTGTATCCAGGACCATTTGCAAGCTTCTGAGCCCCCAAGCCTTTCTGTGTTGGAGGGACATCTCCTAGCTTCATTTTGTTTCTTAGAACTAGCCAAATGTTTAGTTTCAGCACTCAAATCTGTTTCTTTGAGCTCAGCACTTGTTCAGAACTCATTGTAAGCACTAAATAAGCTACAAATTACTACAGCACTCAACTTTCCTCACTTGTCTAGAGGTAAACAGTTTTTAGTACTTAATAAATAAGCACCTATCCAGGCATGTCTAAGGGTCAGCTCCTGGTGTTTTCTCCTGTCTACCTGTTGAATCTGGGCATCTTGGGGCAATGCAGCAATTGCCTCATGTACACAGTCAACCCTCTCCTCCTACCACCCAACACTACAACCTGTGAGAGATGCACTTATATAGCCAAACTGGAAGCAATGCTCTCTTCACCCAAGACTGGACTAGACAGTCAAGAGGAGAAGGTAAACACTTGCACCACGACACACATCACATAGTCCCTCAAAACCTACACCACCAAAACACACACACACAGAAACACAAAACACACACCTACATTTGCAGAGGCTCTCAACAAAAATCTGCCCAAGCAACAGGGACCTCCAAAACAGAAACACAAGCAATCGCCACCCCCCCAACACAACCCAAATGACACACAGCCCACAAACTCAGTGTGCCACTCAACCACAGCCCATAATGCATAACAATGTACCCAACACTCTAGTCATAGGTGACTCTATAGTCAGGCACACTGATGTTCCACTCACCAGGCTAAACAAAAAGAAAGTTACTGTCAGCTGCCTGTCGGGTGCCAGGATCCGCCACATAATGCATGCACTCAGGTCACTCCACAACAAGTACAAATATGAGTCTGTCATAGTCCATGTTGGTGTGAATGACCTGAGACGTACCTCCCTGGACTACATGAAAAGAGACATGGAGGAGCTCTCCAATCTTGAAGCCCAGGCAGGTATGACCCTAGCCCTGAGTAGCATCCTGCCATCACCCAGAATGATACCACAGTACAAGGACAAAATGACTGACTTCAACAATTGGCTAAGCTTCTGGTGTCATTCTAAGGGGATCCAGTATCTGCCTGGGATTGCATGATCGACAAACCATGATGCTTTGCCAGAGATGGCCTGCACCTGTCGCCCTTTGGATTCTGGATACTGGCTAAGGCTCTTGCCACCCCTATAGTGCCTTCTTTAGGCAAGGTTCAAATGACAAATTCACCACCGTAACAGGTACAAGCAAGCAAAATATGAGGGTAATGCTACTCAATGCTAGAAGTCTAAACCTCAAAATGCACTCACTCAAGGCACTCCTTAAAATGGAGAATACTGACATCTGTGCAGTGACAGAGACCTGGTTCAAGTTTCCAGAGAGCATCGCAGCATTACCAGACTATAATTCATACCATACCTTTTGGCCACCTAACCTGGACCGAAACACTAAAGGCGGACGCGTGTCCATATTCATTAAGGATATCCACACCTCCAGGCTAGTTGCTCAGCATAATGCATCCGAGATTATCCAAGTGCAACTAACTCTGTGCAAGACCACAGTCCAAATTGTAGCTTGCTGCAGATCCCTCACCATGCCCCAGGATTCCCACTCCTCATTTCTTGATACACTGGTAAATATTAGGTTACAACCTAACACCGTAATGGGCAGTTTCAACTACCTCACCATTAACTGGGCTAACTACTCATATGTACCAACTCTTGTGCTCAACATTTTCTGGAATTCATAAATTTCAGCACCTTGGATCAACTTTATCCAGATCCACACCCCCACCCGGGGCAGCAATATCCTAGTCCTGCTCATTACCAACATGGGCAACCAGTGTTCCACCCCAGAGGTCAATTCCTCATTGGTCAGATCTGACCACAAGCTAATCACCCTAGACATTCACATCTCACCCCCCATTAGGGAAACCACCGTGAAAAATTTCTCCAAAGCCAACTTCACATTTCTTAAGACAGAAGTGGGAAACTTGACAACACCCGTGCTGACGGACAATCGTGGTAAGACTGCTGAATCCTACACAAATGCACTTTATAAGCACTTACACGAGTGCATGGATCGTGCAATCCCCAACAGAACCAAGATGCTATCCTCCAAAAAAAGGAAGCCGATCTGGTGGTCCCCTGCCATAACAAAAAAAAACTGAAGTTAGGAAGCAAAAGGATTTAGCTGCTTTTTCTTTTATGTTATACTTTGTCTGGTACCTCAGCTAATAAGCCTTCAATGAATACAATAGTACAACTTTAGCAGACTTTTTATATCCCAATAATTGAGTGTGTTAATGCATTTCAATTAATACATTCCTAATTACTACAAACTTCCCACCCAAGCTTAAAGGTGTACCCCCATACGTGTCAGAAAGAAAGAAAAAAAGAAAGAAAAAACTATCCAATGTTGCATCCAAAAGCACTTCACAATTATATCCTACAAACATGCCCTGCAAAGTAAAACCATACACTATTCACAAATTGATTACAATTATTAAACATTAATAATTTCATATTAAATCTGTTCAATAATTATATTTAAATGACTTGCATACAACTAATCTCTTATCGCACTATTCCCTACTATTAATATTGCTCTTACCATTTTCATATTACTACTTATATACACTCTAATAAACCCCTACATTTTATACATAATTTCCTTAGACATCCCAATTGATTTCTAAATTTAACCCGTATGGAAATAAAGTTCCCAGGTTCACAATAATTTTGGTTTCCAGCCTCAACAGTCTACGTCTAAATTCTTTTCCCCCCATATTTTGCCATCCAACGGGTTGGGCCAGAACACTGAAGAACAAGCTGTGAACACTTCCCTCATAGACAGTACAAAAATGTTGGGCCACTGGACTTTCCAATCTTCTATTCCTAACATCACCTACATATTATAATATTCTTAACTTGACTTTTCTCTTAGTTTTTCCTACATACCACATTGTGGGTGATCATCCACACCTAATAATGTAGATGACCCCACAAGAGTCACATTTAAACTAATTTTTAATCCGGAATTTCTTTCCATTAATAACCCATCCATCCACATTTTTTATTCTTTTACACACTTTGCACATTCCACAAGGAAATGCCCCTAGCCTCTTCCCCACAATATTCTGTGCCTTTTGATTCAGTAATTCCCTTAAATTACTGAATCGGCCATATGAAAACGTTACTTTTTTTGGAAACAAGTTCCCTACCATTCATCCCTGTAAATAACTGGCCATAACTTATTAACCAACTCTCTTAATGTATCTGAAAAGGGGGAGAATTTTGTTACATAAAATATAGGCTCCACTTCTTCTAATTCTTTAACTTTGTGGATTTTCTGATTAATCCTGGGACCTCTCTGGTCACAGCCCTTACTCACCACCCCTCTGACTTTTTCCAAAGCTACCTGGATATAAGTGTCTTTATAAACTCTCTTGCATAATCTATTCTTTACCAAAATAAATTAATTCTCTAAGACCTTCCTGTCAGAAGTATTTGTCATAGTTCGCTTGAATTCCCCATAGGGTAAAGACTTAATCAAATGTAAAGGATGCGCACTGCTAGCCTCCAAAAAATTATCTGCAGCAGTTGCTTTAAGAAAGGGACTATATTGTAGCTTCCCATTTGTATCTACATAGAATTCCACATCTAGAAATTGCATAATTCTATCATTGACTCTGTATGTAAATTCTAAACCAAAAGAATTCTGACTTAATATGCTCATGAAGTTTTCAAATTCACACTGATTACCCCTACACACAAAAATCAAATCATCAATAAAGCGTTTAAATATGATGACATTATTCTTAACAAAACTTGTTGGATACATGAACATATTTTCAAAAAAGGCCATAAACAATATAGCATAAGAGGGGGCATATGCCACCCCCCCATTGCCTTTCCCCCTAACTGCAAATAAAACAATCCTTCAAAAACAAAATAGTTGTGTGTCAGAGCATATTCCAAAAGCTGACATAAATAAGTTGTTTTACGACCTTCGCCCATTGTTTTTACAATTGCTTCTAAACCCTTTTCTATTTTGATATTTGTGTAAAGTGATTTTACATCTACACAAGCAAAATAATAGTCAGAACTCCACTGAATTTTACCAATACATTCTAGAACATGGGCAGTATTCTTGACATATGATTGAATTCTAGGAAGAAACACTTTCAAATGAGAATCCAAAAAGATGCCTATACTCTGCAAAAATGCCCCCACCCTTGAAACTACTGGTCTTCCAGGGGGTTTAGTTAATGATTTATGCAACTTGGGAATTGCAAAGAATTTGGCATCCTTAGGATTCTTACATATAGCTTTTTAACATCCTTTTGATTAAAAAATCCAGGCCTCTCTTCCCTCTCCAGTAGCTCAGATAGGCCCTCATTAGACTCCTTCACTGGATTAATATGCAATTTCCTATGAACTGTATAATCAGACAACAGATCAAATACCATACAGTTATAATAATTTCTTGCCATTATGACCCAGTTCTCCTCTTTGTCTGCTTGTGTAAAAACATACTTAGCAGTCAAACTACGTAGCTGCTTTAAGGCCATCCATTGTTACCTATTTAAATTCCACACTTTAAAATTTTTAACAAATTGGCTATAAGCAACTTTGATTTGTTTACATATTACATTTTCAAACATATTAACCGCACTGGCAACTTTAGGGGGTACAAATGAACTAACAAAAGGAACCTTGGGTACAATCAATTTGCCATATCCAGTAGAAAAAATAACATTTTGTTCATTGAACAAGTCATACAGTCAGTGTTAATGTCCACATCCAAAAAATTATCCCAGTCCATAAACGGGTTACCATAAATTGACATATTTAACAGTGAGTCCTTCAAACATTCATCATTAGATATTTCTGCTTCAATACCGCTCTGCCCCTTATTAGAAAAAAATACCTTCAAATGCAGTTTCCTGCAAAACTTTTTAATCTCACCCAAAACATCAGCAAGCGTAGGAAAAAAGGTAGGGACAAACTTACTACCTTTAAAGAGGACATTCACTGCTTCTACTGATAATGTAAAATCTGATAAATCCATGATGTTAAATGTCTTTGCTGTAGCAGTTATCACTAGTAATATTCTCCGTATAGTTAACTGCCAGTACTGAATCAACTAAGTTAACACAATCACATTCTCTACACACGATACTGAATGAGTGCATTCTGTGACCTTGATAGCAAATGCACCAACAAAAGGTTTTTCAATACTCGGATCGTCAGCTGAAAAAGACCCACGGAATGTGTGCCCAGGGAACAAACTATTACTAGCAACACATACCTTAGTCTGTCTATCAGAACAGTTTAGTTCCTTTTCCCCTTTCTCTGAAATCTTATTCCCCTTCCTTTCCCATGAGTTTGGCCATCAAAATTCTCCATTTTCTCAGTCTGAAGGGAACCGCCAGCCGCCTTGTTCACATCTTCAAAAGAAACACTTTTCCGACCGTTGGACACCATTTCGCCTGATGAGAGGGACATATCATGTGAAGACGGACCCGAACGTGATCTACTCCTTCTACTGGTCTGATTTACACTCCCCCTTCCATCCTTCCACTGCCATGAGAAGATAATGCCGCTGCCATAATCATTAACATCTATACTAAGCTTCTTTTTCTTCCTTTCTACAACCTCCGACTCAACCTTAGTAACTCTGATTTTGATCTCACATAGTTTAGTGCAAAAATGTTTTCAGAAGTCTCTGCCAATAATACTTCCTGTAGTTGTACAATAGCACTCCGTGCTTTCTCCTGTGCACGGATATTTCTTTTAATCAGGATTTTTAACCAACTTATGGTACAAAGCAAAGACACTGCCTTCCATTCCTCCAATAAATCATTTTCATATTCCGAAAAATCAAATGCTGGCAGTCCGTCTACTCTTAACCCTCTCGGTGTAATGTTCATTTCAACATATTTCTGCAACAGTCTAATGTCATAATACAAGCAAACTTCCTTTTTTAGTAACTTGTCCAGCTGGTCATAACTTTCATCTACTCGATTTTCCGTTCCCATGGACCATGGATCATTATTGGCCATTTTGTCATCTTTCTCTTTCCACATTTCTGCACACCAAAATCTTTCCATATCAGCTTTGATTTTTAAACACCCCAAGAATTGCAGACGCTCCTTCCAAAGACATACTCACATAAGACATCAATTCCCAAAGGGAACAAGGAATTCTCCACAACCAAAAAAAACTGAAGTCAGAAAGCAAAAGGATTTAGCTGCTTTTTCTTTTATTTTATACTTCTTCTGGTACCTCAGCTAACAAGCCTTCAAGGAATAAAATAGTACAACTTTAGCAGCCTTTTTATATCCCAATAATTGAGTGTGCTAATGCATCCCAATTAATACATTCCTAATTACTACAAATTTTCCAACCAAGTTTAAAGGTGTACCCCCCCCCCCAAAAGTGTCAGAAAGAAACAAAGAAAAAACTATCCAATGTTGCATCCAAAAGCACTTCACAATTATATCCTACAAACATGCCCTGCACAGTAAAACCATACACTATTCACAAATTGATTACAATTATTAAACATTAATAATTTCATATTAAATCTGTTCAATAATTATATTTAAATGACTTGCATACAACTAATCTCTTATCGCACTTTTCCCTACTATTAATATTGCTCTTACCATTTTCATATTACTACTTATATACACTCTAATAAACCCCTACATTTTATACATAATTTCCTTAGACATCCCAATTGATTTCTAAATTTAACCCGTATGGAAATAAAGTTCCCAGGTTCACAATAATTTTGGTTTCCAGCCTCAACAGTCTCCGTCTAAATTCTTCTCCCCCCATATTTTGACATCCAAAGGGTTGGGCCAGAACACTGAAGAAGCTGTCGACACTTCCCTCAGGGACAGGGGTCCCCTGCCATAAACAAACTCTACAACAGAAGAAAGAAACTGTTGCAAAAAAGAGTAAAATCCCATGATTGGAGGAACTCCCTGGTCAGCCTCAGTAAGAAGCTGAGATCCCTCATAAAATCCTCCAAAGCTAGTTACGAAAACAAAATTCCCACTGATTCTAAAGACAGCCACAAAGCATTCTATAGCTATGCCAAGAATCTCAATAGCAACACTCATATCTACTCTGAGTTACAGCAAAATGGCACTAAATATACAGAACCAACTCATACTGCCAACATCCTGGCAGAGAGATTCAGTGCTAACTTTACCTCCTCTCATCACCTAAAGGGACCATCTCTATACCAGAAGAATGCAAAGTTCCTGTAATCAAGACTACACAGGTAAAAAAACATACTCTCCAAAGCCATGAACACAGCATCCATGGGGCCTGACAACATACCAGGCTGCATTCTACACGAACTACAGAATGAACTGGCACCCCACCTAAGTGCTATGTTCAATCACAGCCTCACCTCCAGCTTTGTGCCCACTGAATGGCGGACAGCGACTGTTATCCCACTCCACAAAGGGGGAGCCACCACGGACCCCAGGAACTACCGCCCCATTAGCTTGACGAGCCTGGTCTACAAGGCTATGGAACGTATCATCATGGAATTTATAAACAATGACATTAGTAATCTCCAAACTCTGGACCCCACCCAGTTCGGGTTTGTAAAAGGCAGATCATGTCTCCTAAACCTGATAAGACTTCTTTGAAGTTGTCACCAAAGCTGTAGATGAGGGTAAGGTGGTTCACACAGCCTATCTAGACCTCGCCAAGGCTTTCAACACCATCCCCCCACTCTGGAATTATAGATAAACTCACTAAAATAGGTATAAATCCCTATGTTATAAGATTGGTTGCCAACTGGCTCACTGACAGAACACACACTGTGAAAGTAACAGACTCAAAATCCAACTTCAGACCCTTGACAAGTGGAGTACCACAGGGTTCAGTCCTGGGTCCTCTCCTGTTTGGTATCTACTTCTCTGAAGTACAGGCTAACACAGAAGGTCTTTGGCTAATGAAGTTCGCAGATGACTGCAAACTAGGAGCCATAATCAAAACTCCTAATAATGTGGACACCCTACAAAAGGGCCTCATTGAGACAGATGCCTGGTGTCAAAGCCATGGCCTCAAGCTCAATGCCAAAAAGTGCATTGTCATCCCTTTTGGTAAAAACTCTGTACCCATGAACAACTGCATAGGCGGTAGTCTACTTAACACCAAAAGTGTGATAAGAGATCTTGGGACACAGGTGGATGGTAGTCTCTCCTTTGATAATCACATCGCCATAGTAGTCCTTCTATGTGGCACACCTCATCATAAAAGGTTTCTCATCCAGAAAAAAAAGAGGTCATTGTTCCCCTCTACTAGTCATTCATTAGACCCACTATAGAGTACAACGCCCCTTTTGGTATATACCTCACAAGACATCTACAACTGGCAAGGCCACAGAGATACCTCACAAAGAGTATTACTGGCCTCAAATAGATGCCCTACGCAGAACATCTCAAACATCTCCAGCTTTACTCCGTCACATATCGGCCACTCAGAGGTGATCTCTACCTAACATACAAAGCTATGTCAAACCCAGAGCTGTTGGACATGCTCCACTTAAAGAAATCCCAACTCCTCCGAGCTACAGACTCTAGGGACCTAAACCTTGTCACCACAATAAACAAAACATGCGGGAGGGATAGATTCCTGTCCTAGTGACTTCCCATACTCTGGAACAAACTATCTATCTATATCAAACAAAGCTCCTCATTAGCACTCTTCAAGAAAAAATCTTGATGATTGGGATAGGAGATAGGAAATTCAACCTGGGGATCACTTCTGTGGCTTTGCTCGACAGGGGTACAGGAAAATAATTTTCTTGGGTGGCGAAAGCCAGGGTACCATTCGGCTAGGCTTATACAGGCTCTAGAGCCAATAGCCTAGTACATACCTATGAACCTATTTACCATGGAACTACCACTTCTTGCCTTAATAACAAAAAAATCTACTTTAAGTGGTGCTCCCTCCAACTAAACCAATCCTATATTTTTTGCTATAGTAAGTAACAACTGGTATTTAAAAAAGATCAGCCTATACCTTTTTCCTTTATCTACTCCCAAGAACCTCAATTATGTTCTAGTTTTTTGATCCTAGTACCACTTAAGTTTTCCTCTTCCTATAGATAGTAAATTTCTGGGATACCCAATATAATGTCTTCTATATGCAATAAAAAGTTACCCAAGGTTTAATCTCCTCACCTACTGTGTTACACTGTTACAGCCTGTACCAAGGGGTTGTCTCATGCATTTAATCATATATGGCAGGCAGCTCTTTTACTTTCAAAGTGTATATCCAAAAACAGCACCTATCAGGCAGATTTACATACTCTTTTGTTAACTTAGGCAATCTTTTCCATTTTTCTTCACATTTAAATGTAAACATTAAGTATAACTTTATTTTAAGCACATGAAAGTACATATATGGATTAAGGACATTCAAAATACCCACCTCATTTGAAAGAATCACCTTATCCCATTACACTGTAGGTGTACTACCATCCTACTGCTGAATCTAGCTTTATTTGTATGCTTGTTGTTTGTTTATTTCCCTGAAACGCTAATTCCACCTAAAACGCGGCCTTTTAGCACTTCTGTGGATCCCTAGTGATATCTGCATTGCTTACTGTACTTATTTCCTTGTTTCACTTGAAAGAAAGTTACTGTTTGTCGTTTTTGCATTTAAGTTACCTGGCACTTGCTCACTAAAGCAATTATATAAGTCAGCTCTAAAAAATTAAAAGCACTACACCCTCACAAACTCCCCTTGAGTACGTTGTTCCCCATTGGCCCTTTTTTCAATTATAAAGGAATTCCCAATACTATTCTAGCATGTCCAAAGGTCAGTTGTCAATCTCCTCTCCGGTCCAGCTGGTGAATCTGGGAATCTTGAGGCAAGGTTACAACTGCCTCATGTACACAGACAACCCTCTCCTCCTCCCAACAAATTCCAACACATGTGAGAGATGCAACCATATAGCCAAACTGGAGGCTAAGCTCTCTCAACTCAGTACTGGTGTAACCAGTCAGGAGGAGAAGGAAACCACACTCACTACAATTCCAGTCTCACATAGACCTACCACGACAACAAACCAAACACATAAACACACAAAAACATACTCGGAGGCTCTAAATAAAAATCTGCCTAAGCAGCAGAGACCTCCAAAGCAGACACCCAAGCAACGCTACCCCAAAACAAAACACGTGCAACACATAGCTCACAAAGCCAGTGTGCGAACAGTCACAGCCCTTAAGGCTAAACAACACACCTGATACACTTGTAATAGGTGACTCTATCGTCAGGCACACTGGCGTCCCGCTCACCAGGCTGAACAAGGAGAAAGTCACGGTGAGCTGCCTGTCGGGCGCTAGGATCCGCCACATAACACAAGCACTCAGGTCACTCCAAGGCAAGTACAAATATGACTCAGTCATTGTCCATGCTGATGTGAATGACCTGAGACGCACTCCCTGGACTACATTGAAAGAGACATAGAGGAGCTCTCTGAGCATGTAGCCCAGGCCGGTATGACCCTGACCTTGAGTAGCATCTTACCCTCACCAAGAATGATGCCACAATATGAAGACAAGATGATCAATTTCAACAATTGGCTTAAGTGTTGGTGTCATTCAAAGGGGATCCAATGCCTGTCAGCCTGGGATGACATGCTCGACAAGCCACGATGCTTCGCTAGGGACGGCTTGCACCTGTCACCCTGGGCTTTCGGATATTGGCAAAGGCTCTTGCTACCCCATAGTGCCTTTTTAGGCAAGGCTCAAAAGACAAACCCACCGCCATAGGTATCACAAGGGATAAGAAACTAAGAGTAATGCTACTCAACGCCAGAAGTCTAAACCTCAAGATGCACTTTTCGAAACTCTCCTTAGCATGGAGAACATCGATATCTGTGCAGTAACAGAAACCTGGTTCAAGGCTCCCGAGAGCACCCCAGCACTACCAGGTTATACCTCATACCATGCTTTTCGGCCCCAAAACTTGGACCGAACCACAAAAGGAGGGGAAGTATCAATATTCGTCAAAGATACCTACACCTCCAGGTTGGTGGCACAGCACGAAGCATCAGAGACTATCCATGTGCAACTAACTGTGGGTAAAACTGCTTTCCAGTTTATAGCCTGCTACAGACCACCCTCCCAAACACAGGAACCCCACTTGGCCTTCCTGAGAATACTGGAAAATATGAAGGTCTCTCCAAACACCATTATATTGGGCGACTTCAACTACCCAAACATAGACTGGGAGCATTACTCTAGCTCCAACACCCTAGCCCAAAGGTTCCTAGAATTTATAAACTCAAATGCTATGGAACAACTTGTTACCACTCCCACAAGAGGGGAAAACATACTGGACCTGATCATCACCAACATGGGGACACTATGCTCCAGACCAGAAGTGTATCCCTCACTGGTAAGATCAGACCATAAACTAATCTCACTGGATATTCACATCCCGACCCCACCCCCTGCCCAGAAAACCACAGTGAAAAACTTCTCTAAAGCAAATTTCACACGCCTCAAAACCGAGGCGAAATCCTTCAAAGCCCCCAGGCCTGTGGAAAATACGGCCCAGACCGCAGAATCCTTTATAAACGCATTCTATGAACACCTTCAGGAATGCATGGATCATGCAATCCCAAATAAAACCAAGACCCAATCCTCCAAAGGCAGACGTCCTGTCTGGTGGACCCCAGCCATAAACAAACTATACAATAGAAGGAGGAAGCTACTACATGATAGAGCAAAATCCCAAAAAGGGAAGGCATCTCTGATCAGTATTAGCAAAAAACTACGGGCACTCATAAAATCGTCTAAGGCCAGCTTCGAGAGAAAAATTGCACAGGACACTAAGGATAATCACAAGGCTTTCTTTAGTTATGTTAGGAACCTGGGTGGGAATTCCCAGATATGTTCAGAATTAGTCCAAAATGACAAAAATACACCGAACCCACAGACATTGCCAACATCCTAGCTGACAGGTTCAGTGCAAACTTCTCCCTCTCCCCACCAAAGGGCAAATATCTATCCCAACAGAGTGCTGCCCCTGACATCTCAGATGCTCAGGTAAGAGCCGCCTCTCCAAAGCAAAAACACAGCATCAATGGGACCAGATGGTGTCCCGGCTCGTCCTACATGAACTCCAAGAAGAGCTAAACCCAAACATAAAACTACTGTTCAATCTTAGCCTTACTACAGGATATGTACCCAAAGAGTGGCGTACAGCAACAGTGGTCCCTCTCCACAAAGGTGGTGCCTCAACGGATCCTGGAAACTATCGCTCCATAAGCCTGACTAGCTTGGTCTGCAAAGCTATGGAAAGGATCATCATGGACCTCATAAATAAAGATATTGGGGACCTACAGACACTGGATCCTACCCAGTTTGGCTTTGTTAAGGGCAGATCCTGCCTCTTAAACCTGGTCGATTTCTTTGAAACAGTCACCAAGGCCATTGACGAGGGGAAGGTCATCCACACAGCCTACCTGGACCTCACAAAAGCCTTCGATACAATACCCCACTCGGGCATTATAGATAAGCTCACCAGCTTAAATATAAACCCCTATGTCACTAGATGGGTTGCAAACTGGCTCAAGGACAGAACCCACATGGTTAGAATTGCTGGAGCCATGTCAGACTCCAAACCAGTTACAAGTGGCGTCCCACAAGGCTCAGTCCTGGGACCTCTCTTGTTCGGTATATATTTCTCGGCGGTACAGGCCAACACGGAAGGACTGTGGCTGACCAAGTTCGCAGATGACTGCAAACTGGGCGCCATAATCAACTCTCCAGCCGACACAAGCATCCTCCAAAAGGGCCTCATAGAAACAGACAACTGGTGCCAGAGCCATGGCCTCAAGCTAAATGCCAAAAGTGTATAGTCATCCCTTTGGCAAAAACAAAGTGCCCACAAATTACCACATAGGTGGTAATCCATTAATTACAGAAGAAGTCATTAGGGACCTGGGGACCCAAGTTGATAGCAATCTCTCATTTGACAACCACGTGGCCAAAGTGGTTAGAAAAACATTTTATATAGCCCACCTAATCATGAAGAGATTCACATCTAGATCAGGGAGGTCATCGTGCCTCTTTACTCATCCCTCATCAGGCCCATAATTGAGTACAATGCCCCTTTTGGGATGTACCTTACCAGACACCTGCAGCAACTGGAAAGACCCCAAAAGTACCTCACCAAGAGGATCAAAGGGCTCAAACAGATGCCATATGCTGCCCGGTTAAAGAAACTCCAGCTCTACTCAGTGGCATACCGCCTGCTCAGAGGCGATCTGTGCCTGACGTATAAAGCCATGTCCAACCCGGAATTAATGGACATGCTGCACCTCAGAAAATCCAAATCCCATCGAGCTACGCTCGAGAGACTTGAACCTCAGCACTGAAATAAATAGGACATGCTGGAGGGACAGATTCATAACCCAGAGGCTCCCTTCACTCTGGAATAAAATCCCAGTCCAGGTTAGGCAGAGTCCCACATTGACCCTCTTCAAGAGGAATCTTGATGAGTGGATGGGAGATCGTAGGTTTACCCCAGCTATCACTTCTGTGTCACTGTTAGACAGAGGCACAGTATACTAACCTCAAAAAAAGGCATAGAAAAATTAATTTAAAATGGGTGGCGAAAGCCAAACACACTCTGGCTAGGCTTATAAATGCCCTAGGGCAGATCGCCTAGTATGAACCTATGAACCTACACAAAATGCCTTTGTCAAGTTTCTAGCTGCTTTTACAAAATCCCTCAGACATGAAACAGGAAATGTTTGGAAAACATAAAATAGCAGAGGTAGAACAAAAAATGTGTTGCCTGAAATCTCTGATCAGTGTCCAATCCAAGTATTTTCCATCTTCAGAAATCTTCTTTTAAATCTTTTTACTTAAAACTATAGTACTTTGGTAAGACTTTTAAAAGCATAACCTAGGCAAACACTCATATATTTAATATGTTCTACATGCCATAAATATGGCCAAGTCTTTTTCGTTTTACATTAGGGGTCATACTGTATACAACTGCTCGTGTCTTCGTCACACTGATATTATACCCTGATATTTTATTGAACTTATCCAACATTTGAAACAACACCTGAATATTTTTTCACAGTCAGTCATAATTCAATATATCTGCCATAAACAATTACATTTTTATTTCATCCTAATCTATGTACTCCCTCAGTGAGGCCTTCCTTATCATGGTTGTCAAAGGTTTTAGATATGAAGCAAAGGGTGGGGATTACCCTGCCTTTTTTCTATAGACAGCACAAAGGGCAATGGTACCCATGAATAAATCTTAATTCAGGCTTCAGGAGGCTAATTTTTTTCTTAAACAGCTCTATAAAACATTACCTTTTACAAAGTGGAAAGGTTCTATCTGCATCTAAACTTCCACCATTGGCTTATCCTGTGTCTATGCTGTTTCATTATCATCATCATCTCAGTTTCAAAAGGTAATCAAAAGTTTGCCTTCCTTTCGCAAAACCACTCTAATCATTACCTATTAGCTTGTGTGTGTGTGTGTATGTGTGTGTGAGTGTGTGTATCTACATACTACTGTTCTTTTCCTCAACACTGCTATAAGCAATTTATAGTCATGATTTAATACTAAGATATGCTTGTAAGCAACTGACAATGTTAAGTCCTTCTCTTCTTTTGTTATTACTGATACCACAGATCTATGTCGAAAGATCAAAAGACCACATTATCGAAGAGAAATCAATGCTCAAAATGTAGAACCAGCTTCTCCTCTGGAAGCTGGCATCACAAAAACAGTGTTTTTGCAGGGCGGCAAACTCCCATGCACACCACCTGCATATTATATATACCAACTCCAAAGTTGTTCCACATTGGGGAAAGGGCAAATACCTGACCCAAAAAAATACCAGCCTCTAGAGGAGAAGCCAGTTTGATGTTCCAAAATTCCATCTTCTCGGTTTCAATAATCTGGTCTTTTGATCTTCTAATATAGACCCAAAGCCACTAGTACTAGTCATGAAGAAAGAACTTCCTTAGTTGCCAACAATACACTGAAGAGTCTTGGTAATATAATTTCCTTATCACTCACTTAAAACTCAATCCATTATGATCCACAGTATTTCCTAGCATGTCTGTTTATCAGTTCAACTAACTCCACTTCGGTAGCAGGAACATTCAGAGCCTCGGCCTCACTTACTGCTAGTCAAGGTAATTCTAAATCTCTCAGTAAAGCTTTTGCTTCACATTTCTATTAGTCCACTGTATTTGGGTCTTATATAATTGATCAACAAGAGTGTTCTGAGGAAGTGTGCACACCTCCTGAATTGATGCACACAAGGTCATCAATGGATCCCTTGTATGACACATCCCATCCTCTTTCCTTAAATCGGTTACAATTCTTTGTGATTTGTTTGCTGCCTTTGTCTTAAAAGCAATGGTTTTGGTATTTAGAGGACTTGGAAATATATGTCTGGATATTTTACATTATGTGAAATATTTACATGGTAGAGTTCCTAAGGGCCTTTGATTATGGAAATTCCCTAACAGATTAGAATGCAATTCTGTTTTACATCAGGAACTTTAGGATTTGTTTGGCAAAACCAGAGTGAATTAATGAGACTGTCAATTAAGGAAAATGAAAGAAAGACTGTAAACTTATTTAATCAGATCAAGGTTTTAAATTACTATTAATGAATGACCTCCTGTTTGCTAAGTACAAATTGGACTACAGCAGTTCTCCAAAAGGTTGACAGAAAATGTACTCTTGTGGAGGAACATACGGAAAATAAATTAGCAAGGGACAAGAAAGAATATCTAGAGAAAAAGGCATACTTTTTCCTCAGAAATTAGCATCTAACAAACTAGTTCTTCTGACAATGCTGCTACAGATATTAACTCAGTTATTAATTTTTGTTTAAAAAAATGAGACTCCTGAACATTTTTACGAAGGTCAGAGAAGTTAAGGAAATTCTAGGTGCCTGTGGAAAAAGCAAAATACACAAATATGTCAAACAATTTGTTTTCAACTCACATTTTATGAAACATGACCATTGCCCAATGAACTTCAGGGGTCAGGGATAAGGTCAAGGATGTAGCTGAGGAAAAAATCAGAGTGATAAGCCAACATAACATTAGATCATTCCTTGGTCCATCCCCTTCACCAGATACTGTTGGTTCTGACATTTCCATATGCATCTGTAATTTTAGTAAAGTAGATCTGACTGAGCAGCATTTCAAAATCTTTAAAAAAGGTGTTCCTTTTATCCTTACATGTAGAGAAAAATTAACGGAAGTGTTGGTCGAGTTAAAACTGTTCAAGCAAGTTAAACTTAAGCCTGTTGTTTAACAAAGAAAACGGGGTGAAAATAAACTGGGAAAACAGTTTTCTTTTCAAATCATCTTTTAATCTTTATGTGTTCAAGAGATTTTGTAAGAATGATATCAGGACTATTTGTAATGAAAGAGACGGGTCTATATTATATTCTCAAAAGCCGACAATATTGAAGCTGATATTGTCGACATGAGAATAGTGAAGGTGCACATTGAACGTGTAAATGGAAATCTCCGTAAGGGGAGATTTCCGTTTACTGCAATGTAGTGTGGTTTTTGAAGTTGGTATATTTAAGTAGCGGGAGGTGTGGGGGGGGTGCAGGGGGGATTGACCCCCTGCTTAAACCCATTAGGGTACTTTTTTATTTATTTTTTTTATAAATTCGATGTTTGAAGACATCGACCATATGGTGTCGACCATATGGTGTTCGATGTTTTCAACTGTCAATCTTATAGACTCAAAAGAGACATTTTACATCAAGCTTGTCTAAAAAAGTACAACAATTATTATATGACCTCATCAATGACAGACAGATCAGAGTTATGAAACCAGACAAAGGGGGAGGCATGGTCCTTATGGACATGATAAATTACATAACTAAAATAGTTGTTATGCTCAACAATGATCAATCTTACAAATAAGTTTTAAAAAATGAAATCACTGCTGCATATTGTATAATTAATCATTATTCCTTTGCTCTCTATAATCAGGATGTAATTACTTCTGATGTTATGTGGAGAAGCCTTTTATACTTGACATTTTTGAAATCCCTAAAATATATAAAAATGTCAGCAATCCACCTTTATGACCAACAGTAGTTGCAGGTGGGTTGAAATCTGAGCCCTTTACCTTCTATAATGATCATAAGTTGAAAACTTTACTTTGTGAAGGTTGACATTTTGTTTGAAGATATTGACAATTAGATAAAATGCTTTTAGAAAGATATTAGTCAGTAGTTAGTTTGTTGTGCAGTATAAAGAAAGAAACTTTGACCAAGTGACACAACAAATGTTCCAATCTACTTCAGGTGTGATTAATTTATTTTGCATAATAAAGACAGTTTGTTTGTCTTTCGGCTTTTCCCGGTAAGGGGTCGCCACAGCGGAACTTCGGTCCGCTAATGATTGGCAGTAGATTTTTACGAAACACCGAGGTGCCAGCTCGAAACCCAACCTTCAACGAAGGCACGCCCATTTACGCACGCATGTCTTTCGAATGCTACCCAACCGTGGGAAGGACATGCAGACTCCACACAGAAGGCACTCCCAAGCCCAGCTGAGAATCGAATGGGAGAACCTCTTGCTGTGAGGTAACAACGCTACCGCCGTACCACTGCGGCATTTTGCATAATAAAGACAGTACACATTCTAATTTGGTTAGACATAGGTCCATAGATATTTCATTTTCAGTAGATAGAAAATTGATTAAACAATTAGAATAAACTGACAACTGACATAAATGGATGAAATTAAGGCAAAACTATGAGACCTAGTAACATTTGTACATAGTAGACGCAGTAATATTAATCTTAGACTATAATCCACTTTCTGTAGGCAAACCCACTCAAACAGGAAATCAAAAAATATGGCAAAATATGGGAGAAGCCAATTTTGTAAAGATATTTACAGTAATCTAAACATTACGGTGGCAGGTTTCAACTGATATATCCATCCTTGGACCCCTACTCTTCTCTGTTTAAACCAATAATCTAGCCTCTGCCACCAAACATGGCACACTAATCCAATACGCAGATGACTCGACCATCATCTGCTCAGCCCAGTCCCTACCCAAACTGCAAAAAGTCACACAGGAAGCCTTTTCCTCTGTTGAAACATGGTTATCCGATGCCAATTAATACTCAACCCAAACAAAACTAAACTACTCATCTTCCAACCCACCAAACATACTCAAAACAACTCTCACTTTAACATCACAGCAAAAGACAACACCACTATATACCCAACTGAACACACCAAATTGCTAGGAGTGGAAATAGACAATAAACTGAAATTTGACATTCACATATCCATGACCATAAAAAAAGTCCACAAAAAACTAGGAGCATTATACAGAAATAAACAATTTCTCACCAAAGCAGCAAAGATTTCAATAGCAAATTCCCACCTTATCTCCACCCTACTTTACGCCTCTCCAGTATATACCAACCTAAGGCAATGTGATCTAAACAAGCTAGAGACCTGCTACAACAAAATCGCCAAATTCGCCACAGTGGCATCCTACCGTAGTCACCACTGTCTCTCACTTGCTGAACTGGGCTGGCTTGAACTCCCTCACCTCCTTCAGTGGTATCAACTCTCACTCGCCCACAAACTAGTAAACCATCCACTAAATGTCCCATCCCTCCAGAATCTACTCCAACCCTATCGCACCACCAGACCACTAAGATCCAGCAACAAAAATCATTTGCAGATCACTAAAGCCAATAACTCTGCTGGTGAAGCACTATTCTCTTGCGTCATAGCCAAATTATGGAACTCACTCCCACCCACAATTACCTCCATACCATCATGCATCAACTTCAAAACCTTATTAAAAGCGCACCTAAAAACATGCTGGCTATGCCCTTGCAACTCCCACTCTAATATCATCCACCCCATCCAACTACTACCTTTCTTTCCACTCCACTAACTACCTTGATTATAGCAAGCTCAGATGCTCATAAGCCTAGTACTTATTATACAGCAGGAACTTCTCATTGTTACACTTGTTAATGCCTGTTATGTACTTCACAGATAAAGATTCTAGTTGTCTACTGATGTACTATGTTCTTCATCTGTAAATATGTTGTAAGTAATTTCTATGTTAAATTGTTAATCGCTATGTAATCCAATGTAACTACTGTCTGTTTATTTTACTGTGGAGCTTTTCTCCCCGGGCCTCCGCTGAAAATGGACCCACGTCCAGTCGGACACTCCCGGTCAACAAATTTAAATAAATAAATAAATAAATGTTGTTTAGGCCTTTACAACTGTGAAACTAAGATTTTTTTTAGCAGTCTGTTTATCCTGCAAGGCTTATTATGTGGGAAAATTGAGAGACCACTACATACAAGAATTTATGAGCATGTAAACCATATTAAAAATGACTAAATAATACCCTGTATAAATACTCACTGACCTGTCCTACTTTTAACAAATTCCAATTTTAGATTTTAGAAAATGTGGAGGAGTATGGGAAATACTTCTTGAATATAAGGAATAACTCTGCAATTAAGATTGAATGCAAGGTAAAAGTCAGAGTTACATAAACACATTTCCATTATGAGTCTGCTAAAAACGCAGTCAGCCAAATTATAACAGCATTTTTGAATTACACTGATGTACTTTTATATTTTCGCTTGAGATTTTAGCATTACATTTATCTTTCTATACGATTGCTTTGATTTTGCTAGTTCATACTGTAACAAGTATTTTAAAGGATACTTGTTAACCATGTTTTTTATGTTTTCATTAACTGTGTTTTTAAATGGATTGATGTATCATCTGATCTTCCAAGTCACCTGATTAAGTCAGGTATATTTATCATGTGGGTCTTCATTATTGTTTTGAACTCTAAAGTAAAGTAGTCTTTTCAGATTTGAAGAGAAAGGTACAAAACCTGTACCAAGCAGATTCTCTTTTTGGATTTTGGATCCATTACTACATATCTGTTAGGGTGTGCCATAAAAGTAATATTTCTTATCCACTTCTTTATTAACATTCTCCAGCTCTTCCTTACTTCTTTCAGCTCCCTCTTAATACCCACTCTGTAAGTCACATTTTTTTTTCACTTTCAGGCAGTAAATCTAGCCTTGATAATTTTTCTTTATTCTTTCCTTCCACTGCGGAACTTTGCATATTGGCTCCACTACAGAACCCAATCAGCCCATTCGTTACATGGGGTTAGGCATTCCCAGTCTGCAAGAACTCTACAAGCCCAAATATTCCTAATCAGGAAGCCTTTACTGTCCCATAAAACCTCAGGGAAGAGTCAACTGGTAGGCAGTGGGCCAGTTTGCTCATTCTACGGAACAATCTACCCTTTCTCCAGTTGAAGTACCCCCCCCCCCCCATCTGTGGCACACTGCTACTGCTGCTCTACGAGGAGACCTTGGTTCACAGGTGCTAGTGTACCATGCCAGTGGAACATGTCTAGTTGTACACTCCACAGGTGAAACATATAGTGTTTCAGGTAGATATCACCCAAGTGGCAGGTTTGAGTCACATCCCTCCCCTAGGGTAGGTAAGCTGGCAATGGGGTTGCTCAGTCCCATCCTCCCTGGCCAGCTCCTACAGGCACCTACACTGGTAACTGAACTCTGGTCACCTGTGGCTTTATCAGGGCCTTAACCCTCTAGGCCACAAAGCTGGTTTGATACAGCTTTGATTTTAGTATACCCTGGGAAACAAGCTATTTGAACTCTCTTTTAAGCTAAATTATTCATAGAGTTCACTCCCTGGCCAAACTCTAATTTATCATATAGTAACTTATTCTTTACACCAACTACCCATGGTCTCATTTTAAAAAATATGTATGGAATCTCAAATGTTTTTCTAAAGAAGAATGAATCAATACACACATACTACAGCCCAGGAGCACAGCGCAATATCACTACTAGATACAATCTTATTTCTTTAACTACACACATTCGATAGCAATATGACATGTATATTGCACAGACTCTAATATCTTACCTACAGATAAGACCCATTACCTTCATTTATGTTACCACATGCTTCCCCATATGTGACATAAGTTGATGGTATATGACGATTCCTAAATCTTTCTTGAACTTTTATTTTACTTGTTTTTACTTTCCAATCTCACACACATACAACAATATCCTTTAAAAAACAATTTTCCTCATCATTCTACAAAATCATGCCTAAACAGCCTCTGGAGGTAAGTATATATCACACACTTTATCACATGTTGCACTGATATACCCTATAAATTCAATGAACAACCATTAGCATCTAACAGACTATCCACTGCCTGCAAGTCATTTGAGATTAATAGACCCTGTGAAGAAATTAGCACCGTCATCTGTGCTAGCATGCCTGGCTAAAGTTTTTGTGCATAATTTCAGATTAACCTGTGTATTATATGCCAGCATGACTAGCTATGATATTGTAAATAAGTTCTAACATGTTGATTTATAATATGTTTGTACAGAATGTTTTAAAGACTAGAACAGTGTTCCTTTACATTTCTAACTGTGCCTATTTGTGAAGAAGATTCTAAACGCAGACTACCTCAGAATCAGCTGATCTGCAGATGATGTCATCAGAATGTTAACAGTTGCTATGTTGTTACTGTCAGAGGCTGAAAGACACAAAGGAACTTTAGTAAACAGCTGTTGGTCGATTTTCAAAATATGAAATGAAAATTAGAACTGGAACTGTCGTGACAGTTAAGCTAGGCTATAAAACAGCCTGCTGAAGACAGATGAAGTCAGTTCAGTTGTTGTCAGTTAACAGCCTGTTACAGTTGCCAGTTGCAGCTGTCAGTTGTTCACACTTGTACTGTGCAGTGGATACCCAAAAGGACTCACCAAGAACTGTAAGCTTGCCTTTGCTCTGTTCTAATAATTTAATTTAGATCAGGGACAGTGTTCTTTAGTCAGATAGGAAAATTATAACTAATGTGTTAGAGTTTTTCTAAATATTGGACTTCTATCCTTCAGTATTGACTTCATTTTCCTGGTGATTGAGTTCTATGTGTTTATTGGAAATTACTGGAAATTACTGTTTTATATTTTCTAAACATTTTGCTCATTATCAAATATTTTTATTAACTTACATTCTGGATGGTCAATCAGTGCTTTCTTTAGTGATTTGAGAGTGCTTATACCTGCTTTGATAACTTCCTGGGCCACTCTGAAACACTGGGTGCTTTATGTCATTTGCTATCATCTGTTTTAATATTTAACTTTCAGAATTGGTCACCCCTTTAAAAGGGCATGTAGACTCTGGTTGGTGGCAGCGTGTTACTGTATTATTCTGGGGAAGGGACACAGCTGGAAATCTGTGTCAGGCTTTCCCAGAACTGTTTGGATGTGAGAGATTTAATTTAAGTGCGAGTGTATCAGAGATCTTAAACTGGGACACATTGCTCTGAAGTGTCTAATAAGGAATTACAGTAAGGGTAGCCAGAAGTATACAGTCAAATCCCGGGTTATACAGTGTGTTCCTGCTGTGCTTTTAGCAGAAACTGTGAAACATTACTCCTGTTTAAGTGACAGTCTCACACTAGAGTCAGTAGTGAGGATTGGAGCTTCTTAGTTACTGACCCAAGATAGTGGGGAACATCACATTATTGTTGACAGTCTGGTGGGGTATTGTCCAGACATTCACATTATCTGGTGGCAGTGGTGGAATTTTTAATTGGACTTCAGTAGCCTGTGGGTAGTTGTCATTAAGGTGTGCACTCTTGACAACCACAAAGTAAACATACAAAATTTCTGTCACCACAGTTTTAGTTATTTAATCAGGGAAAGCAGGCAAAGATATCAGCAGAAGACTACAGTAAGCTGACAAAGAACTAGTTGACCAAGGAGTGTGAAGCCAGAGGACTGCTGCATGCCAATCTGACTAAGGAAGCAATGACTTCAGCATTAGTTGCAGCTTCATCTCAGACCAGCCGTTCAGAGAATATCCAGTTTGGTATTGAGGCTGTACATCCTGCCAAGACAGGACAGGACAGGACAGTCCACATTTTCTTAAGAAGTCCTGAGAATCTGTCTGAAGTTAAGGAGACTGGAACTGAAGGCAGAAGAAAGGGAGAAGCACAGCCGATATAAACTGGAGGCTGAAGAGAAGCAGAGTCAATATGAACTGAAAGCCAAACAACTGGAAACTAAAGTGAGACTTGTGCCTGGAAGCCCAATGACTGGAGGCTGAGGACAGAATGCGAAGTTTAGAAGCTGAGGAAAATGAAGACAGCACTTGCATAAAGTGGAACTTCTTACCCTTCGAGAGGGACATGAACGTAATAAGGAAGGGAATAACCAGACCCCAGAAGCTGTAAAGGTCAGTAAGTTTCTTCCTCAATACAGAGATGGGGATGCCTTTGACAGTTTTATTCATGTACTTGAGAGGGTATGTAGACAGTATGATGCTGACCCTGATCTCTGGGTTTGGCTCCTGACTCCCTTACTCCATGGTAAAGCTGTTCAGACCATGTCAAAATTGATGTAGATTGTTTGAATTATATTAAAGTTAAAAACAGACTTCGTGATTGTTTTAAACTATCACCTGAAGCTTATAGAAAAACGTTTTGTAAATAT
Source organism: Protopterus annectens (assembly GCF_019279795.1). Classification (NCBI taxonomy): domain Eukaryota; kingdom Metazoa; phylum Chordata; order Ceratodontiformes; family Protopteridae; genus Protopterus; species Protopterus annectens. The sequence continues at coordinate 82,805,647 of NC_056751.1, read as the reverse complement.
AGATGCAAGGCAGATGAAAGTGTACATGATTATATTGCTGATTAAGTACTTACTTTCACAGATGGGTGAGTGGGTATCAGGGAACCACTTGTGAGGGACTGGCAGCCCTTTGGGTGAAGGAATAAGCCCTCAGTACTTTGCCTGATGACATGAGAATCTGTTTAGCAAACAGACAGTGTAACTTTGTGGAGGGGTTGGGGGAAAAAGAGATCTCTACTTAGCAAGAAGAGCACCAATGCATAAGAAAGGGATACCCAGTGCTGCACATGGACATAAGGGAACTCATGGGGAGCAATCTGAACCACTCCAACATAGTACACAAGTAAAAGGGGAAACTACAAGTCCAAGTACATGGGTTAGGGATTAGAGGTTTAAAATGTAACATGAGAGGATACATAGCAGTCAAATATCGATTGAAGCAAAGTGAGAAACAAAAAGTGAGATAGCTATCAAGTAGGGATGATAAACTGCCAGTGATAAGTTGTTTGGAAACAACAGGAGTGCAAATCTATCACCAAAAATTATATTCCCATCTTAGTAGATGGTAAATAGATTACTGCGAAGAGAGACACAGCTTCTGATGTAACCATTGTGAGGCCTGCAGTGATTAGAGAAGAGCAGTACTTGCTTGGACAGTCTACTTCAGTCAGAGCTTTGGGAGGGACCCCATTCCAAATATCTTTGGATAGGGTTCATCTTGACTGGGAGGATGGAAGCAGAAGCAAGCAGGTAGGTAATTTTGAGGATATTCCTGCAGATGTCCTGATAAGAAATGACTTTGATGATGCAGTGCCTTGTGTGCATGCAGTGACATGTAGTCAAGCTTGGAGACAGGCGTGTAAGTCTGGTAGCTTGGGGGAGACCCAGCCAGAGCTCATACTTGAATCTGGAACTGGAGTGGTGGCTGTTTCAGAGAACATGCTATCTTGTAGCAGTAAGTCTGAAAGTGAGCCACAGCTGCTGCTAAGTACTGATGTTCCCTTAGACATGGTGACTTGCAAGGATGGAGGTGAGTGACAGTACTCAGAGTGACAGTGAGGTACAGCTGTCAGAAGTTACAAGGCTTCCTGCAGAAGGGGAGCTTAAGAGGGTCACAAATGTAGAGTTGAGACAGGCTCAACTTATGGACCATACATTAAAGTTTGAGGGACATGGCTAAGGAAGCACCTGAGGCTCAAGGAAGAAGGGCACCTGTATATGGGAACAAAGGTTTGTTGTATAAAGAGTAGACTCCTAAGGGAGGGCTGGAAGGTAAGGTAGTTGGTACAGCCCACCATCTGCCACTTTCACTTATATTTATTTATTTATTTTAATTTTATTTTACATTTGTTGACCAGGCTAGTCTAACTGGATATATGTCCATTTTCAGTAGAGGCCCGGGGTGATAAGCTCCGAGTCATAAACAAAGACATACAACTACAATAACAATAACAAATAGGAAAAAAATATTTATACAACAGTACCATATGTAGTACAGCATACAGGTTAGCATAGCATATTCAATGAGGACAAGAATCATAACAATGTATTTCACAGGTACAATGCATTATACAGGTAAAGTCAATAGTAAAAAAGAAGTTAATTTTGTAGTGATATTGATAAAGTATTTACTTAAAAACCAGTATCCACAGAGGACAGAAGTAATGTAATATAGAGAGAGATGATAAAAAATAGTAATAGGAAGTAATAATAGTAGATGAGAAGTAATGGATAGGGAAAGCCCAGTTTGAAAAGATAGATGACTAGTCAGGTTTGGTACAAGGGCATAGCCAGTGTGTTTTAAGGTAACGTTTAAGTCTATTTTTAAAGAGTGGTAAAGAGGTGAGTGAGGAGAGGTCACTGGGAAGAAGATTCCAGGATTTTCCAACAGCATTAGAGAAGAGAGAATCCCCAGCCCTAATATTCATTGTGCAGGTCATATTGAGGAAGAGAAGGAAGATTTGGTATATATAAAGTGGACTCCCACAGGAGGGCTGGAAGGTGAGGTAGTATGTCAGTTGGTAGTACCTAGAGCCTACCATCTGCCACTTCTAACTATAGTTGCCAATATTCCTTTTGCAGGTGATATTGATGTAGAAAAGGTGGCAAGTGCTTTGCTAAAAATTTTCAGGGTATGTTTTCCAAGGAAGACACTGACTGACCAAGGTGCCAACTTCATGTCAGGCCTGCTGACATGTTTGTGGAAGTGTTATGGGGTGACACATTTAGAGACCACCCCTTACCATCCCCAGACTAATGGTCTTGTGGAGAGGTTAAACTCTACATTAAAGACTATGCTATGGGCATTTGCAGACCAGTTTAAAAGGGCAAGATTAACCATTAAACCCAGTAAGTGTCAGGTGGGTATGGCAGATGTCACTTACTTAGGACACAGAGTAGGGAGTGGTAAAATTAGGCCAGAACCTGTCAAAGTGGAAGCTATTCAAACGTGGCCAGTTCCTGTTACTAAAAAGTGAGAACATTTCTAGGGACAGCAGGGTACTATAAAAAATGTGTGCACAACTATACTACAACAGCTGCAACCCTTACTGACCTAACTAGGAAACATAAGCCGGATAAGGTAGTGTAGACCACAGACTGTGAATAGGCATTTCAAAAACTTAAAGAAATTTTGGGAGGACCCCCAGTGTTAGCCAGCCCAGATTATAGTAAAGAATTTGTTGTGCAAGTAGATGCTTCAAATTATGGTCTGAGAGCTGTACTCAGCCAAGTTTCCTCTGAAGGAGAACACCACCACAGTGAGGGTAATAATGCCAAGTTTACCTTTATAATGTCGACTGATCAATCATGAACAGCCATATCACCGAACCATTTCCACAAAACTGGAAACGCAAAAAATTCAAAACAGCAAATAAACTTCGAATTTCAACATTTCTGACCATGCCACACCTACAAACAAGCGTGAACATGGGTCAAAAAGGGGGTGAGATTTTGTGGTTTGGAACTTCGGAATTTGAGGTTTTGAGGAGGAGCACTTCGGAGTTCGCAGAAGCAGGTTCAACATTCCGGTCATCAACATTTTAAAGGTAAACCTAATGCCAATGCAAATGGATTGTCCAGGAGAGGAGTAGGTTGATATATTCTCAGACAGACCCATTTTTCTCAAGCATCATTTTCAGGTGTCACTTGAAAACCATGCTTCAGTCATGGGTGGGGGGTACATGAAGAAATTAGACACTGTCTCTGCCAGCATGACTGGATGAAGTTTTTAATTTTTAATTTCAGATTAACCTGTGTATTATATGCCAGTATGATTAGCTATGATATTGTAAATAAGTTTTTACATGCTGATTTATAATCTGTTTGTACAGAATGTTTTAAAGCCTTGAACAGTGTTCCTTTACATTTCTAACTATGGATATTTGTAAAAAAGATTCTAAATGCAGACTGTCTCAGAATCAGCTGATCTGCAGAAAATGTCATTGGAAGGTTGACAGTTGCTGTGTGTTACTGTCAGAGGCTGAAAGGAAGGAACTGTAGTAAACAACTGTTAGTTGACTTTCAAAATATGAAATGAAAATTAGAACTGGAACAGTTGTACAGTTAAGCTAGGCTATACAGGAGCCTGCTGAAGTCAGTTCAGTTGTTGTCAGTTGCAGTTGTCAGTTGTTCACAGTTGTACTGTGCAGTAGATACCCAAAAGGACTCACCAAGAACTGTAAGCCTGACTTTGTTCTGTTGTAATAATTTTGTTTAGATCACAGACAGTGTTCTTTAGTCAGATAGGAAATTATAACTAATTACTTAAGAGTTTTTCTAAATGTTGGATTTTTATCCTTCAGTATTAATTTCATTTTCATGGTGATTGAGTTCTGTTTGTCTATTGGACATTACTGTTTTATATTTTTTAATCATTTTGCTCATTATTAAATACTTTTATGAACTTACATTGTGGCTAGTTAACCAGTACTTTTTTTAATGATTTGAGTGAGCGTATACCTGCTTGATAACTTCCCAGGTCACTCCGAAAGCCTGGGTGCTTTACGTCATTTGCTATCATTTGCTTTAATATCTATTTTTTAAAATTGGTCACCCCTTTAAAAGGACATGTAGACTCTGGTTGTGGCAGTGTGTTACTGTATTAATTTGGGGAAGGTACACAGCTGGAAATCTCTGTAAGGCTTTCACAGAAGTGTTTGGATGTGTGAGATTTAATTTAAAAGTGTGACTGTATCAGAGGTCTTAAACTGGGATACACTGCTCTGAAGTGTGTAATAAGGAGTTACATTAAGGTTGGACACAATTATACAGTCCAGTCCCAGGTTATAGTGTTTGTTCCTGTTGTGCTCCTAGGGGAAAACTGTGACATATTATTCCTGTTTAAGTGACAGTCTCACATTGGAGTCAGTAGTGAGGACTGAAGCTCCTTAGTTACTGACCCAGGATAGTGGGGGACATCACATTATTGTTGGCAGTCCAGTGAGGTACTGTCTGCATATCACAGAGCCCTTCCTCTCTTTCTTGCCCATACAAGGATAACTTACCCACTCTGCCTGTATCTGCTTATCAAAACATTCATCATATTTCTGATCATCTAAATGTGTTTCCTGTAATTCAACTATTCAAGGTTTAATCATTTAACACAGGCACAGGATTTCTTTTTACTGAGTGGATAAGTTAGTATGTTAGTCTATTAACATTCTATCTTATAAAGCTCATCCACCCCCTCCTCTATCCCCTCCATATGTGCCATAATACATTTTTCTCAATTTTCTGTGAACCATATTTAGAATGTTCTTTTCCCTTATCAAACTTCTACTTGTTTAAGCCCAGACCAGTTGAATAAGTGCAACACACTTAATGCAAACTATTTACAACATATCATAACTGAATAACCATCATAACTTAGAAAATAATTAAACCATTCAAAACCCATTCAAAATCTTATTACCTATTTCAACAAATAAACTTGCCTATAATGTTATAAAACATTGACAAAAATTTGCTACATACTTCATTAATCCCCCCCCCCCCAGTCATCCTAAAAAGACCACAGTGAAAGTATATGAAACAGATTAATAACATCCATAACGGTATATCATTGTCTTCTTCTCAGTCCAGAAGGCCATTGCCTGGGCAAATAATGTTCTAAACTCTCTATTATCATTCAGTAATAGCTTCGCACCACTCATACCTCTAACCAGACTTGATTTTTTTTTTTTTTTTTTAACAAAACTATGAGGTAATTATTCCTTTTCTTTATGTTATTGATAGTACAAGTACAGGCATGGACACCAGTTCACTCCTATGAATCACAATCTTTTAACCTGAGTCATTCAGATATATATTTGTCAGCAATGTTATCACCTTACAGTCCTCATAAAGATTATTTTATTCACCCCATACAACTTAAACAATTCTACAAAGCAACTTACATTTACTCAGAGTTCCCTCACAGTACAATAAATAACGCAGTTCTAGATTCAATTTATGGTGCAATTTCTTAAGAAAAACTGTTTATAGGTTTACTGTTTACTGTGTACAACTTCTTGCTCTCCTTTGCTGCCTTAAAGTGTATATGGCCAACATCAGGTAAGCAATGCTTAAATAAGTCCTTAAAACATAAGTTCCTGTAAGGCTTACACATCCTAATATAGTACTGTATGCTAGACATAAAGCTAGATTTCTTAACTAAAGCTGCAGTATGTTCATAAAGAGTTTGCCTCTTCTTTGAAACTTCTTTTGTACATTGCTCAAAGTGCTCTGAAATAAGATTCACGAATACTATTCATCTGGCATGCACAATACCTCTTCCACTACACATTCTTCAGAGAAACCTCACTCAGAATCGCTCTATTTCTCAAACACTGCTGCATTGTGGGTGGTAGAGAGGTGACGTTTGCTATACACACTACAGTGATTAAAGCAGAATATCAGGCTGCATTTTAAAAATTCCTCTACTACATCAATTCCACAGAAAGTATTGATATTTGGTAAGGAAACAGTAACACTGTTTTGAACCAAATAATCACTGTTACAGACTTTTTTTTAGGTAAACCCATGACGCATATCAGCAGTTCAAATAATCCAACAAATTATCCTGAATATGATTAACATTACAAAAACACCAAATGCCAATTATATTCACTAAAAAAATGTTTCTTACAAATCAAACTACCACGAATACTCTGAACATTACCTCCTTATTCAGCCTGCAATTCAACATAGAAACTGACTCACAATGTAAAGTTATTTTGTTTTTCTTAATTCATTAATATATGCCTAAATTACCTTTCCACCTGTGTGTCAGGAAAGGCTTTGAGATGAAAACATAATTCATCCTGAGATTAGAAGATTCTCTTAGTATTTGTACGATCCGAGTTTCACTTTGCTGATGGACAATTTTGATAAAACCAACCAACTCTTCCTGAGCAACATTAGAAGATTATATTAAGGTGGTCAACCATAACAGAACATGTCACTTCACTTCCATTTTGATCAAAATATTATTCTTTTTGTCCCATATGGTCACACCATTCTGACTATCAAATACCTAAAACATACATTTATGAAGGCCATCACTGAAAGCGATATGCATAGCTAGACCATCCATTATAACATATATGCTAATTTTCCTTATATGCAATGATGCACATTTTTTTTAAATAATGATTGGTATTCACAACAAAATAAGCCAAACAAGTATACAGAGTCAAATAAGGAACACTTGTATTGGAGCACTTATAACACTGTTTACATGTTCCTTACTACAGGGCAAGGTGAATAAAATACAAAGTGAGTAGACACATTACCATAACATTCAACTTGTCATAGTCATAGTCATAAACCTGCTTTTTCCAATTGTTACATGGTTTTGGGATGGCACATAGTCAACATGTCCAAATCACTTAAAGACAATGTTTATACTGCCACATGGCCTGACTTGTGAACGGTCTTAAAATACTGCCAATATTTTTAATTAAAAAAAAAAAATATATATATATATATATATATATATATATATATATATATATATTTGACTGTCTCTCCTTATCATACTTTTCCAAAGTTAGTGAAGTATATGTCCAACTTTCCAAGTACTACCCCTGTACTTGGAAACATTCATAGTGCACTTATGAATAACATCTGACTGTACTTTCTTAACCAGCAGGTTATGCTTGATATAATTTAAAATATCTAACCTGCGGAATGTCAGTTTCTCTCTCTCTTTTTTTTTAAAACCCCTAGGTTATGATTTCTCTACTAAATCTGTACTTCCCAGTGCATATGACTGTGATGACCCACCACTGTCAACCAGTAATCAAGAGCCTCAATCCTCACCACTGACAACAGTGGGGGATATTCACTGACAGGATAACAGGTACACACACAGTATTTCCAGATGCAGCTCTCTGCATCAAGTGTAATTTCCCTTAAGAGCACACAGAGATCACAGTCAGTCCAGGGCTGGTTTCTCACTCTTTCTCCAGATCCCCAATAAGACTCCACACTGGCACAGCTATAGAGTTGAGATATCAGCTGAGTGACCAAGCCAAGACCACCAGCACCCTCTCTGTCCAACCAGTACTTCGTGCCCCTGCCCAAGTAGCTGACACAGACATTCTCTGAGGTTTGATTTAGACACACATACACACACACACACCTGCAAAGGCTGGCACAGGTTTACTAGCTATGCCCCCTTCTGCACAGACTATAAGGTAGTTTCACTGCCACCAGTCACTCCTTATCAGCTACTTTAGGGTCCTTAACAAAGAGTGTCCAACTTACTGTGTAATACTTATACTAATACAAATGGTAGTTTGACCAACAGCAAGGCTATTAGGAGTGGCCCACACAGTGTCCCCAAATAAATATGCAAGTATTCTCAAAACTTAAATATCTCTACACAGATCAGCCACAATTAAAGGTTTAATTACATTTAATAATAAATAATAAAAGAACAAGACAATACTAAATATACATTCACAGTGACATCAAGCGTTCAAAACTACAGGAAATATTTAAAATAACATTGCAGTACAGGTTCACACAAATAAAGAAAATATCTAAACTAAGCTTTGCTATATTCCTGACTGTATCTAAGAGAATTACTATACCCTAATAACTTACATAGAGCAAGGCAGATGTGGTGAATGGTTCTTGTTGTTGTTGTCAGGTCCAGATAGAATGCAGAATGCTCTGTTTCACCGTGAGACTTAAAATAATATCTAAAATATTGCTGCTGGGATAGTTTGCAAAATGACATCATTTCTGGTCATCTGATTTCTAGTTTCCAAGCAAAACCCCCATTGCTGAAGCTGGCAGTATTTAGTATCTACCTGTAAAATACCCAGAGAAGGTCTTTTGCTCAGATCTTTGGCATATGCTGGAAATCATAAAAAAATTGCATTCCTTCATGCTTCCAAAGTAGCAATTAGTTCACTCCAAAGACAATACAGAAAGCTTCCTAGTACAGATTTTGTGTCTTTAGCTGCATTGAGAACTTGAGAGATAGTATCTTTATGACATAACCTTATAAAGTAATTTAATTTCAGATATTTTTCTAAAGTTTGGACTGAGGTTAACCCTCCAGTTTCCTCTGTCAAAACATATACATTTAAACAGTTACAACAGTTCAATGTACATTTCTGCTCTCTTCCAGTAGGGCACTCTGTGGATACATTTTCAACACAAACATCTCTACAGAGCAGTTTGATATACACATGACATATATACATTTCTAACACAAGTATCTTATATCAATTAGTTTGATATTCACAAATGGCATATAATTATTTACAAAATTCCAGCTAACAATATGATGCAGAAACAGGCTTTTAACTATATATCAATGATGTTTAAGTATATATTAATGATGCACACAGGGTGGCAGTTTTTAGTACGTGACTGCAGCCAGCTAATTTTTCTATATAATGAAGTGTACAGTTTTATAACCCCTCTGTACATAGTAATGTAAAGTATGGAATTTCATTACAATGTATTTCACTGATAAACTCTGACCATACCACAAAATAAATTTTTTAGAAAATAAAGGAACCCCTTAAAAGGATTTCCATGCATAGGTTTTAACCATGTTAAAAAGACAAGTGTAACTACTGTTTTTGATGTACCAAAAGCTGAGTAGCATACTTCCTGGCAAACAATTTTTTCATATAAAAAGTATATATAACATAAGTACAAGCATGGTATTGATCTTTTTTAAACAGTTTTAAAATGTAAACAAGTTTAACAGTCAATCCAATTTCATGAGGAGTATATGTATCCAAACTTATAACATCAATACTGCCTAACAGTTCATTCTCTGGCCATGAAACTTCTGAAATCAAATTGATAAAAGTAGTTGTATCACTCAGATATGAAGGCCATTCTTTAACTAAAATGCACAGAACAGGTCCTGAAAGATAAATGCTAGCTTAATAGTGATCCAGTGTCTGCATGTTGTCATCATTCCAAACTTTTACAGACTTTAAGAGCATATACAGCAGGAGCAACATAATATGATGTACACAATCAGCAGTGTAGTGCATCAGGAATAAGACTTAAAACTTAAAACCTCAAGTAAACATGTATCAAGCTAATTTTATAGCTTATGTTTGGAATACATAATTTAGTACAGAAAGACATATGATGAAGCTAAGGAAAATGTATATATTAGACTCTATCCAAAAGATACCACTGCTACAGTTAGCTCACAACCCAGCAATCAGTATACATAAATCAGATGGGAGGGGGAGATGGATAGATAGGTGTTTATATGTGAAATAATGTTAGCACATTTATCTAATAAGAAAGTTGTGTACTTACCATAATGTTAGATCCAAGTTGTCTGATTCAACACAAGATCTGACATCGGCACCAAGTCTGAAGCTTTTTCAGTTCCAAGGCTCTGACTCTTCCCCTTCCCATAATTCCCTGTACTCCACCCAAATACCTCAGACAGAGTCTGCTCCCATCCAACACAAAATGATCTAATATTATGGACACATGAAAAGGAAAAAAAATGTAACTAAAACACAAGTGGGAAAGAAAAGGCAACAATCAGTACAGGACAGTTCACAGACATGAAGTTGAGTATAAAGCTCCTGGTCATCCCAAAGTCAAAGGTGTCAATTTAGGAAGGGGAAGGGAAAAAGGGAGGTTGAATTGGACAAAAATCAGACAACATGGATCTATTGTTATGCTACGTAAGTAACTTTCGAATGTTGCCTATTTTCATCTAACTCAACACAATGGACAGATTCCCAAGCTGCCACTCTGGGTGGTAATCAAGGAAGGACAATCTTGAGGATGGCGGAGCCAAAAGATCATCATAATCTAGACTGTACATCCAGTTTATAATGAGATACAAAAGTATGGACTGTGGACCAAGTCGCTGCAGCACACATTTCATTAATGGGAAGTCTTCTAGTAAGGACTGCAGAGGGCGATACTGTCCTACAGGAATGAGCCTTAGGTTTAGATTGTAAAGCCAAATTCCACTTCATATAGACAAAGGAAATGCAGTCTGACAACCATCTAGAGAGGGTAACTATGGCAAAAGCTTTACCCAGTTTTGGCTTTGAAAAGAAAACACATCTGATTGGATTTCTTGAATTGTTTAGTTCTAAGAAGATAGAGTTTGAGCTGGCGATGAACATCCAAGTTATGTAAAACATATTCATCTTTGCTTAAGTATCTGGGGAAAAATACTGATAAACTTACTGACTAATTTAAGTTTGCTTCAGATGCCGCCTTAGGGAGAAAGGGCTCATTAGTTCTCAGAGAAACTCTGTCTTCATCAAAAAACAGATAGTAAGGTTTGCATGAAAGTGCCTGTAATTCTGAAATCTGTCTGGCTGGCTGATGCAACTCCCACCAGAAGAATTGTTCTCCAGGTCAAAAAGTTTAGATCTACAGCGGCCATGGGCTCAAAGGAGGTTGGGTTAGAGCTTGAGGCATAATAGAACTGTCTCATGCAGGAACTGAGTTCCATGATGGAAGGTTGTATCAGAAAGGCACCTCTCAAGAATGCTTTAGAAATCTTTAAGGAAGCAACATTTAGAGACAAGATGAACTGGCATACAGGAGGCCCAGGGGCCAAGTATGGACCACAGTGTCCCGTGGTGATTAACCCTGTGGAGAGATCAGGGCAAAGTAACTGCTACATTTGAGGTTGAGGCATGAGGCAAGCACGTCCCAGCAAGGTTGGCCCCAGCAAAAGAAAATCAAAGTTGCCACAGTTGGACTGAGGGACACTTGTGAGGAGTCAAAAGAACCCTGCTCAATCTGTCCACTAAAACACTGGAAGACCATGGAATGTGCATTGCTATTAGAAAGTGGTGTGAAGACATTACCCATTGCCAAACTCTCATGGTCTCTTGACACGGAAAGTAAGAAAGGGTCCCCCTTTGTTTGCTGATGTGCCATACCACTGTCATATTGTCCATTTGTATGGAAATCACACCCTAGGAGAAGTGATCTTGGAATGCCTACAACTCTAGGTAGGACTGAGCTCATCTCCAAGACACTGATATGATGATAGGCCTCTATGGGTGTCCATGCACCTTGGACTATCCTCCCTTCAAAATGCCTTCCCCACCCTAGAAGGGAGCTGTCTGTGGTTACTATTGCCACTGGGGAATTTCTATGGAATGAGCGGCCCTCGGTTACTGAACAGGAAGTAATCCACTAGGCAATGTGACATCTGCAGATCTGAGTAAGCTGAACTTTTTGCAACGGGTGAATGTTCTGAGACCATTGTACTACTTGGGTTCATTGGAGAACCCTCATATGGTAACTTGCTAGTGGGACTATCAAAATCATGGATGCCATTAGACCTAAGTGACATAAGATTAATCCGGCTGTAGGTGAGGGATGATAAAGCACTTTTATGGTTGCTAGACACAGAAATAAAACTCTGGACCGGGTAAGGCTGATGATCTGCAGATTGGTATTGAGGTGGCATCTTGTGAATTCCACTTATTGGGTAGGTGTCAGATAATACTTGGGAAATTTCACTGTTATTCCTTGCTTCAGCAACAACTGGAGCACAAGATCCAAATTGGTGTAGCAGCAGATGCTTGGTAGTAGCAGTCTGGAGCCAATCGCTGAAGTAGTAGCTGCAAGTGCACCATCATCACTGCCATTATCTTGGTGAACATCCTGGGGGCTGTGGTGAGACCAAAAAGCAGGGCTCTGAACTGAAAGTGATTGGCTCCCAGATGGAAATGGAGGCATCTCCTGGAGTGCTTCTCTATCTTCACATGACAGTAAGCATCCTGAAGATCTATTGAGCACATCCAATCATCCTTCCTCAACAGAGGTAATATGCACTGAATCATGACCATCCAGAATTTTGTCTGTTTCACAAACTGATTTAGGTGACTGTGATCCACAATGGATCTGAGCTCTTCCATCTTGTGATCCACAATGGATCTGAGCTCTTCCATCTTCTTTAATACTAAAAAGAACATTGAGTAGACTCCAGATTCTAACTGGTCTTGGGGACTGGATGTATGACTATTTCTAGTAGTTTTGAAATTTCTACTGTTGTTAGTTCCCACTGAGTGGATGAAACAATGGGGACTTTCCTCTTTCTGAGGCAGAAGAGAAAAGGGAATAGAATAGCCTCTGAAAATTAACTTTACCAAACATGAATCTGAAGTTACATTTTGCCAGGCTTGTGGGTGCAAAGACAAGCATCTCCTGAATAACTCCAAAGTGCAGCAGCCAGGCAACTGTTCAGAGACACTGATAGGGCTTCTCTGAGAAGGGACCGTGGAAGCTCTGGTTATGTGGTCCACTACAGCTCCAGGGCAATGTCTATTCAAGTTACCTCTGCCTTTGCCATGGGGAGGTCTATCAGCAGAAGAGTTGTGGAAAAAGCTCTAATTTTTGAAACCATACCTTTTTCTCCATCCTTTGATTCCTAGAGAAGGATCTTTGTGGAGTTGAAACCCAGATTCCCACCTCTTAGTAAGAGTCTCTTTAACATTGGGCCTGAAAAGTGGCAACCCATCACTGGAAGCATTTACAAAAAGATGTTCTGAAGCTTTCCGCAAAGTCACAAAGGCGCATCCAGGCATGACAGCACACTGTGATACCAGGGCCTGCTGCCCTGGCTGTGCTGTCAGCTAGATTAGAAAGCAGACACATGACTATTTTTGAAGTTGACTGCAGGGTAGAAAGCCTGGAGTCTACTGTCTTCTGAGCATCCAGAGGCAAGATACCTGAAAGAGATTTGGAGAGCTCTTTGGTCAAATCCATCTGGAACCTTGTGACATGAATCAAATAATTCAGTGATCTGACAGCAAAGACTGCTGAGGCATAGGTCCATTTCCCAAACCTGTCCATTGCCCCAGACACCCTTAGGGTGTCTGAACAGAGGAACTTTCTTCAGATAATTCCTTCTTTGTGACTGCTGCTAGTACTATAGCATCTAAAGGAGTACCTTTACTCCAGTGTTTTCTGTCTTTTGAAGGTGCCAGAATTCTATCTGCCTTCTTAATGGTGGGATCCATTACATCAGGGTCTTACCATACCCTTTCAGCCAAGAGATAAATGAAGGGGTCAATGGGTGGTACTACCCAGGTAGTTGAGCCAGAACCAACAGCTTAAAAAAACACTGATTTATCAGGTGAGGGGTCTTGGTTGGACCATTCCCCTCTCTGATTCAGCAACTCAAGGATTTCACCAAAGGTGACGTTTCAGAGGGGGAGAAGGGTGACCTTTCACCTTCATCTAAATCAGTCTCTTCCATGAATGACTCTGGAAAGGAGTCTATGTGCTTCTATTTGCATATCTGTCTCTTGTGAACTGTTTCGGTTGGGAGATCAGAAGGTTCAGAATCAGACTAGTAGCTGACAAAGCATGGGACCTCAGAAGCTCGAGAATCTGTCTGTCTCCATCTGACAAGAAGAGTGGAAAGAATAAGCAGAATCCTACTGGGGTTTGAGAGGAACTGGCCTGGAGGGAGGGGCCTTCTCCTTAGACATATCTAGGACTCTATGAAAAGCCTTGAAAGCCAAAGCTGCAATCCGCTTCGAGGACCTACACCTGTCTGTAAAAGAAGGAGATCTCCCACCACAGATGCTGACCTTGGATCCAAGTTGTCAAATGCTGAGGCCCTGACAGGTAGAAATGGTTCCAAAAAGATTGGTGATAACCCATCCCCTTGAGTCCCAGCACAGATGTTTCAGTTTAGAGTCTCTCCTCAATATAAATGCATCAGTGTCGAGAGAGTAAAAGATGCTGTCAGAGTCAAGGTGACAGACTGTCAATGCCAATGAAGACACCTCGGTGTGGGACAGAACCAGGGAAACTGGTTCCAAGGTAGGGTGGACTGGTGCTGTAGAAATAAGAGGAGGGTATGTTGGACCAGTATTCAGTACTCTCCCAGTGGACAGTACTGAGAGAACCCCATAGCTGGATCTGCATCTTAAGAAACCTGCTCATCACCCTGCCAACATTCTATTCAGTGAGGTTTTGGAACGACCGAGAGGATGAGGCCACCAAGGGTGTTCTAGAGTATTTTCTTTCTTGAAGAATAGGGAAATGGAGTCTCAGGATCACCAGTTCTGGTGAAAACCAGAACCAAAGAGAAGAGGATCGGAGTCCAGAAGTTGTCAGTTCCAACCTCTGAGCTGCATTTGGACCTAGTCCGTCCAGTACTGTTGGATCTAGAAAACATTTCCTGGATACTTCAGGTAAAGATTTGTCACTCTTATCTGATTTGTCCTTGTCTTTTTCCTGTTCTTTTTCCTTAGTGTTGGTCCAACATTGTCCAATTTGGAAGCTACAGAGATGTTGCCAGTAAAAGAGGACCTTGTAGAAGTTGAGGCCCATGTCTATGGGAGAAAAAGGCCTTTGACAATTAGCTTCTCTCTTCTTGCATGAAGAGCCTAGTACTGAATGAAGCAGAGGATTGGCAATCCAAATCTAAACGAAAAGTCCCCAAACAGTAGACACACATGCTAAGTAGAAAAATGAGGTAGTATAAAAACTCTTGGTAGGGCAGGAGGAAAAGGCTGAAGAAAAAAAAATCACAAAGGATGCACTCACAAAAAATGATCCCTTGAAAATACGTCTAAAGTCTTTGGTGGCAAACCAGATTTAAGGTATTAGGGTGAAGTACAAGGAATTAAGGGTAGGGGAGGAGTCAGAGCCCTGAAACCAAAAGAAGTTTCAGAGTCGGTGCCAAGGTTGGATTAGACAACACTTGTTGAATTGGACAAAACTGGATGAAATATGTTATAAATGGTTAGTATCTATTCTAAATGTAGGCTACAAAAGTCAGCTTTATACATTTATTTGAGCTTGTGTAATAAGGTCTTATTACTGAAGTAAAATTCTGTTATTACATACAACTGTATCTCATTATGCCTGTTATATATGGTCTTACTATAGTCCATAAAGAATAGGAAAGACCACCATTGCAAGTCACTAGGTTATTCTTAGCACCAACATCTATTTTTGGACATATGTTTATGTAGCTATTAAAAAAATACCCTTAACATTTAAGTGTGATACAACTTTTATTTTATTAATTTTATTTCAGAAATAAAACTGACAGAGAATATAGTGTTATTAGGCACATAAACACAGTAAACTTCTACACAGACATACCTCATGAGATATAGAGGAACATGTTAGAAATTGTTTATATTTTAAAATTACATATTCTTCTATTATGATATAAATGCTTATTATCTTTCTCATTTTTTATCCAAGTATGTTTTCTTACAGAAAAGCTATTTAACATCTAAAACGCGGCACTGCTAATCAGCAAGGGCAGTGCCTCAACGGGGTACACAGAAACACATCACCTCCACCCAATGAAACTGTGTGGCCCCACGATGGCATAGTAAAAAATTAAAAGCTCATTTGCTGTCTTTTTTAACTTCAAGCTCAAAGGTAAGTACTAGACTAGCTGCCCTTATGGGCCATTTTAAGCCTACCAATTTTCCCTCAAAGGTAAGAATCAAACCCTGTACCTCGTGCCTGTGAGATAAACACCTTAACCATTTTGTCAACCTCCAACCCAAATTTGAAACTGCCCTGTGTGAGGACTAAACTCATGACCTTGAGATTATGAGACAAACATGCTACCTACTGCTCTATCATGGCTTCAAAGGGTAAGAATTAAACCCTGTACCTCGTGTGGAAGAGAGGTGAAGAAGAGAGTACAGGCAGGATGGAGTGGGTGGAGAAGAGTGTCAAGAGTGACTTGTGACAGATGAGTACCAGTAAGAGTGAAAGGGAAGGTCTACAAGAGGGCAGTGAGACCAACTATTTTATATGAGTTGGAGACAATGGCATTGACAAAAAGGCAGGATTTAGAGCTGGATGTGTCAGAGTTAAAGATGTTAAGATTTGCACTGGGTGTGACAAGGGTGGACAGGATTAGGAATAAGTATATTAGAGGGTCAGCTTAGGTTGGAAGGTTTGGAGACAAAGCCAGAAAGGCAAGATTACGTTGGTTTGGACATGTGCTGAGGAGGGATGCTGAGTATACTGGGAAAAAGATGCTAAGGATGAAGCTACCAGCTAACAGGAAAAGAGGCAGGCCTAAGATAAGGTTTATGGATGTGGTGAGAGAGGACATGCAGGTAGTTGGTGTGACAGAGCAAGATGCAGAGGACAGGAAGAAATGAAAACAGATGATCCGCTGTGGCGACCCTTAACAGGTACAGTTGAAAGAAGATGATGATGATGATGACCTTGTGTATGTGAGTTAAACACCTTAACCGTTATGCCAACCCATGGTACAACCACAAGTCAGCAACAGCCAGATGCATTCTGCTGCAAATCAGTCTGCTCCCAGTTGCTCTCTTTTGCTCCACTTTTGTCAACTGGATTACACATAGTCATTCAGGTTTTATAGTGCTTACTGTTCAGAATACTTTGTTAATCAGATAAACGGGCAACTAAAGAGCACTAAGTGATTTGCTAACAGTCACAGAGTATGCAAATGGAGGTAGTGAGAATCAAGCTGCCAAACTATAGGCAGCAGCTCATTAAGAGCCTTAATCTTCTGGCCTAACTGAATTTCTGACAAATTACTATGGATTACAAGCTAGCTAGCAAATAATGCTTGTTGTTCATAAAATGCATGTACAGTGGATATAAAAAGTTTACACACCCCTGTTAAAATGCCAGGTTTTTGTGATATAAAAATGAGACCACAATAAATCATTTCAAAACTTTTCCCACCTTTAATGTGACCTATAACCTGTACAATTCAATTGAAAAACAAACAAATATATTAGGGGAAAAAATACAAAAAATAAAAAACGTACAATACACTGGTTGCATAAGTGTGCACACCCTTAACACTTTGTTGATGCACCTTTTGATTTAATTACAGCATTCAATCTTCTTGGGTAGGAGTCTGTCAGCATGGCACATCTTGACTTGGCAATATTTGCCCACTCTTCCTTGCAAAAGCACTCCAAATCTATCAGATTGCGAGGGCATCTCTTGTACACAGCCCTCTTCAGGTCACACCACAGATTTTCTATTGGACTAAGGTTTGGGCTCTGGCTGGGCCATTCCCAAATTTAAATTTTCTTCTGGTGAAGCCATTCTTTTGTTGATATGGATATATGATTGGGGACATTGTCGTGTTGAAATGTGAAATTCCTCTTCATCTTCAGCTTTCTAGCAGATGCCTGAAGGTTATGGGCCAAAAGCGATTGGTATTTGGAACTGTTCATAATTCCCTCCTCCTTGACTAAAGCCCCAGTTCCAGCTGAAGAAAAGCAACTCCAAAGCCTGCCACCACCATGCTTCACCGTGGGGCTGGTGTTCTTTTAGTGATGCAAAGTGTTGTTTTGCGCCAAACGTACCTTTTGGAATTGTGGCCAAAAAGTTCAACCCTGGTCTCATCAGATCATAACACATTTTCCCACATGCTATAGGGAGACTTGCTGTATTGTTTTGCAAATTTTAGCTGGGCCTGGATGTTTTTCTGTGTAGGAAAAGGCTTCCATCTTGCAACCCTACCCCATAGTCCAGACATATGGAGAAAACGGAAGATTGTTGTCACATGTAGTACACATCCAGTACTTACCAGAAATTCCTGCAGCTGCTTCAGTGTATGTCTCCTGGCAGCCTCCCTGACCAGTTTTCGTCTTGTCTTTTCATCAGTTTTGGAGGGACTTAAGTTCTTTGCAACGTCACTGTTGTCCCATATTTTCTCCACTTTTGGTGACTGTCTTCACTGTATTCCATGGTACATCTAATGCTGTGGAAATTTTTTTGTACCCTTCTCCTGACTGATATCTTTCAACAATGAGATTTCTTTGATGCTTTGTAAGCTATCTGCAAACCATGACTTTTACTGTTGCAGGCAACTAAGTAAATGTCAGGAAAATCCTACTAGGACAGCTGAACTTTATTTGGGGTTAATAAGAGTCTCTTTAATTGATGGCAAGTGTGCACCCAAGAAGACTGAATGCTTTAATTAAATCAAAATGTGCTTCAACAAAGTATTAGTTTAAGGGTGTGCACACTTATGCAAAACTACGTTTTCCCCTAACAGATTTTTTGTTTTTCAATTGAATTGTACAGGTTATAGGTCATTTTAAAGGTGGAAAAAGTTTTGAAATGATTTATTGTGGTCTCATTTTTATATCACAAAACCTGGCACTTTAACAGGGGTGTGTAAACTTTTTAGATCCACTGTAGATGCAAAATCTATGGCTCACAGAACTCTGCCTCTTGTAGATCTCTGATTTTGCAGAACATCTCCGATTTTGTCTTACACTTACTGCCTATCCCTCAATAACCAGTCCGGTAGTTGGCACAGATGAATAAATCTCTGATCTGTAAATGAACTGCTCCCTGTGCTCAGGGTACAGGTTTTGATTCCTTCCATCTCCATTTCCCTACTGAGAGACTCTCAGTAAATCACTTAACCAAACAGTGCTCCAGGGCCACCCCCTGTAAAGGAAGGAGGTTTACCTTGTCAACACATATGCAAAAAAAAATCTCTTTCTGGTAAATAACTCAGGATTACAGTCAGTCAGTAATGCCACTCACTATCAAATGCATGACTAACACCTTTTGTTCTGTTTACTTTTTAAGTGAATTAGACATGTCTGGAACTTAAGGATTTGAGCTACTAAGACACTGCTTCCTGTAGTGAAAAATACTGGGTTTGAATTCTTCCACCTCCATCTGTCTACTATGCAACTTTCAGCAAGTCAAACAGTGTTCCTGGGTTGCCACTAAGAAAGGGTACCTTATCCAATGAGTTTACCTGGTTAACAAATACATAAAAGAAAATGCTTAAAAATTCTCAATATTTGGGCCATTGCCCAGCCACCACCAAATTTTGGCTTTGTCCAGAACTCTTGAGCAAAGATGCTGTGATGTACTTTGCCTGTTCCTTGCAAAATGTCTAGCTTTCTGGCAAATTGTTGTGGGATGCAGTCACTAAATAATAACAATGTGGGTGTCAGAATTTGTATCCCTCAGAAAATGTTTGCTAATGCAAAGTATGGTACTCTAGCAATTTTTAACAATACAGGAGAAATATTTAGAACCTGTTTCTGATTTGTGTCTTTATTTCTGCTTTTTGATCCAAGTTGTTGAGACGGCAGATGGTAGTTGCAGTGTGAAGTTCTGGCAACAGCGAGCCAAGACATATTTCTGGGCCATCTTTTATGAATTTATTCATTCACTTGATCTCAAGCAATATCTGAGGTGCACAGTCAGACAAGTAGCTGTAACTTATGAGGCTGCTCACACGCATGTGTATGCGTGCGCACTTGTGTGCATGCAGAGAGTATAAATCTAGACTCTGATTTTTCCCTCATATTTCTGGACTGTTTCTTGTAAAATCAGTCAAGTGTTGCGGACTGCAGTCACTAAATAAAGACATACGTGTGTTTCAGACTTCATAAGCTTCAGAAAATGCTAAACCCACTGTGCAAGCAACATCTTTACCACTTAAGACAAATAATTAAAATCTTTCCTGGTTTTGGGTGTCTGTTTTTAATTATTGAGCTAATAGGTTTGAAAGCGCATGGGGCTACAGTGGGTTGCACTATATGGTTATCACAGCAGCAAGATGAAATACACTTTTAGGTCATTATGTATTTGCTCATTTATTTGACTGTAAGCAAACATATGTTGGGTACATTGTCATACAAGGGGGTGTAAATGATGGTAACATGCATGTGTATAATTACATGGTTGCTGCATCCAGTAGTTATTCTGTAAAGGAAGGAATAGACTGTAGTAAATATAACCCTCATCATATGAGGCATGTTCATTGTGTATGATCCTTGGTTTCCTTGTTTTGTTGAATGTTGACAGTGTGATTATTATTTAGATGTGAATAAACTCGACAAATATGAAATCTGCAAGTTAATGTTAATATTTTAACTATGAATAAATTTTTAATTTAGCTTGTTTTTTATAGACATGCAGGTGAGAGAAGCATTGTGTCTGGGCTACAATGTACTGCCTGGCACTTAAGGCAGTTGAGTAAGGCTATGAATTGCAGCTGCTTACTGTAATGAGTTTGATTCCATCAAGATACATTTGTCTTTTGTGCGACTCTGACCAGGTCAATATACCAGACAGCATTCCTGGGCTGCTCCTGAAAAGGGACATTTATGCCCAGTGGGCTGTCTCAGACTCTTAGCAAATGCATTATACATTTGAATTTTGAATTTCTTCACCCTTCACATAGCCAACAATTAGTGCTTCACTATTTCCTATTTGATTATGAATCATAGCAAGTCCCTTGCAGCTTAATGCATTGCCATATGCATTTTCAATAAATATGAGTTTTAAGGGAAGAGAAGTTTACTGTGGCTCATGCCAAGTTAGTTTTCAATCTGAGTATTTTATTTCGTTTAGCAAATGGCCATCGCTATTTTGCTGTAAAATTTGAAATATGTTTTAAATTAAATCTAAATATGTGATCAGTGCAAAACAGATAATATTTGCTGTTTTTGAATTTATGTTATGAGATTCTGTCTTTTTACTGGGGCACCACTGTCTTTGTGCCACTCTCCCACACTTATATGATACTGTTAGTTACTGACTTGATTTATTACACTGCAGCATTATAACACTTCATCTAAATCATAATCAAGCATGACAAATTTAGTTAACCTCTGTTGTGCATATACAATGGACTGTGGATGAATTCTTACCATGAATTCTATACTTTACTGTTTTTTTTTTTTTGGTCTTTAGATGTCCTACATGCCCCAGCAGCTAGCTACTGTACCCCTATTATATCCCAACAAGAAGGAAAACTGGAGCTGAAAATCCTAATGAGGCATCAGTAGCCCCTAGTTATCCTTGCATTTTTTTACCATGGTTGCAAGATGTATATGTATTTTCACATTTAAATCCTTTCAGACAGTATCCTGCATTTTTAAATATTTCAATGCTAATATTCTTGATACGTGATTAGTCTCCTTCCATGAATTTATGCTCATGTTGCAGCTAGCACAGTATTGAAATTCCACATTTAGCTATGATTATATAAAAGGAAGCCATAAAGTTGCAAGCTTCATTATATAGTAAAACAGTTGACAGTAATGTAATACTGTGTGTTGTAACTGCCATCCTGGGAACACCAAAAGAAATATAACTAAACTTCAGTTTATGCATCATGAAAGAATTTTCCCAATATTTTTAGTATCAGGTGATGAGTCTAGACACAGAGAAAGAGATTTTTATCTTGGGGATTTAACAAAGATGAGATTCTGCAATTAAACAAAAGGTTGATTACACAAAGTAATAACCTGCTAACTAAGAAAGTTAAAGCATATATGCATGACAGCTTTTATGAACATTTCTAAGTATAGGACTAAATGTTGGAAAGTTGGAAATATACTTCGGAAGCCATGAAATACTATAGCAATAACCCATGCCTGAGTGTGGGTAATGCTGGATTTACCCACGGTTGGTGTGGTTTGGTCACGAGGGCGAAGCCAACCGTGGGTAAATCCAGCATTAACCACACCCAGGCGTGGGTTATTGCTATTATACAATGACATTATTTAAGAAAAAAAAATAATTACTTTTCTTAAATAATGGCATTGTATAATGCCTCCTTACTGCCCTTCCGCAGCTGTCTGGTATTCTGCGGCAGTTCTGATGTACTGCACATATGTATGCTTACGCAGTACATCAGAGCTGTGGGCAAAAGCAACGGAGAAAGCAAGATCTATGTTGCTTTTTACAAACTGTTTCGCTATATTAAATGGGTTTAACATAGTGAGACAGCTTTAAAAAAAGCAACAGAGAATCTCCGTTGCTTTTTTTTAAAGCTGTCTCGCTATGTTAAACCCATTTAACATAGCGAAACAGTTTTGAAAAAAAACACATACGTATGCTTACGCAGTACATCAGAGCTGTGGGCAAAAGCAACGGAGAAAGCAAGATCTATGTTGCTTTTTACAAACTGTTTCGCTATGTTAAATGGGTTTAACATAGCGAGACAGCTTTAAAAAAAGCAACGGAGAATCTCCGTTGCTTTTTTTAAAGCTGTCTCGCTATGTTAAACTCGTTTAACATAGCGAGACAGTGTGAAGCAACGGAGATCTTGCGTTCTCCATTGCTGTAAAAAAAGAGTTATAGTAATGGAAAGTCCGGGCGACCGGACCTTTTCCCATTACTATAACTCTGATTTACAATGTGCATGCTGACCAATCAGCGTACACGTTTTTGAATATTAATGGGGGGTCGTTGTATAAATTACCATTAACAGTAGACTCTATGGAATACCTTTCCAGTGTACCTCATTAGGAGCAACGTACCTCACTTGGGGTCTTAAAAAGTTCATGTTCCTTATAGTTCCACATTGAAAGGCTCTGTCACACATTCAGTGTTAGGATTTTTTTTTAACCGATATCCATGGTAATACAAAAGAATCATATTAATTCATTAAAATATATTTTTATAAGTAAAACCAACATATTTTAACAATCCTGCAACCTTCCTAGTTGAAGTTCTTAGTAAGCAGTTAGTATGTGTTCCACATTTTGCCCATTTGTTTCACATTTTGAGGGCTACTGTTCCTCATTTCAAAGATGGAAGGTTTGTGGTTAAGACAGAGCACGGATATATGTGTATTATAACAATGTTCCTATAGTTATACATATATACATGTGTACATGTAAACGATATCTCTCTCTCTCTCTCTCTATATATATATATATATATATATATAAAAAACAAATACACACACACACACATTTGTTTTTCATTCTAAAAGCATTCGGGATATTATGACTACCATAATATGCTAACTATGCTTCTGTTCCAGGTCTATAAGGGACTATCCCATGTGGACACTGTAATACGTAGAAACATATTTAAAAAATATATATTTTTAACTACCCCTACCACTAATGCAGAATGTACAGCCATCAGGCTTTCTATCTGTTCCAGCACATATACACTGGCAGTGACACAGCAGGCAGCAAACTTGTTTTGGTCCTGAAAGGCCAGACGATTGTGGTTGTGTTCTGATTTCATGTAACTGGATTGCTGACACTGCCATTCATCATTGAGGGAAGGGGGTTGGTGCACTCCTGAGTGTGTCATCCTTCAGATAAGACATTAAACCAAGGTCCCATTTGCTTAAGCTGGTGGTAACTCGGGTGAATGTAAGAGATAACATGGCACCTATCAAAAAGAGTAGGGAGGGTTCCCCTCAATGCCCTGGCCAAATTTCTCCTAGTAGTTAAAATACCAATTTGGGTCAACCCTGAAAACAGGTCTGTAGCTTACATACAGATACAGAAATGAAAAAAAAAAATTCTTGTTAATTTGTCTCAGTGTACCCATTTGGCTTTCATGTTGAGAAGAATGTCATTTTAAAGAAAAGATAACAGAAAACATATGGGACACCAGTATAGAGGCATACAATCAGATCTCCAACTACAGCCAGCTTATTTGTTTGAGACATGAAAGCCAATAAATTCATCTCAAGAGCAAAGCTTATGAGATGAATCCTGGCAACAGAATCAAGAACACATAACAGAAGGTTATGATCAGTGAACAGATCATAATTCTTTGTAAAGCACAGAGCTTTACCTGATCCATATATCATCAGTTGCAGAAAAAAAGTGAAGGCATATGAGTGCAAAGTGCAAATAGCAAGTGCTAAAGATCAGCATGCCTCTCAACTTCTTTATTTAAAAATTCTGAACAAATCCAAAAATAATGGGAAGACAAAGGGTTAAAGTCAGGGACAATTTTTAAATATTGCTCTACTTCACTTAAAAAGTTAAAACAACAAGTTTTGTTTCAAGGTAAATTTTATAATAATAAAAAGTAATCAACTCTAATGTCTGGCTTTACTGACTGACTATAATTCTCTATGACTTACCAGAAAACTTAAAATTTTAAGAGAGACAGGGAAAAAAATATGAGGAAGAATCAGGGACGTTCTCCAAAACCATGGACATTTGAGAGATATGGCTAAGCAGGCCTAAACAAAGCATCCCTCTGTAGCACTAACAGCTTTAAAAGCTGTTAAACACTTGTCCTACCACACTTTCTATGTAGTGTGGCAGAGTGAAATTCTAAAAGATTTAAAAAACTGCTTTTCATTTTACTGCTATTCTTTGCCAGATGGCACTGTCTGATTTATTGCCTAGAGTGAGACTTAATCTTAAAAGAACTTAGCTGTCCTTAATAAAACATTGTTAAGCACCCCTAACCACTAATGAGATTGGACTTTGCACTATGGAAGAGTTTAAAAAGTTGATTGTTTTCCTAGTTTTGGAGCATAATTGCTGTACTGCATTGCAGTAAAAAGGTGCTTTATGTAATATTCTAGTTTTGTATGATAAGGACAGTAACCATTATAAATTTATGATTTTGGTATCAGATAGCTGCAAGTCAAGATAGTGCTCCAAGAGAGAGTAACAATGATAACATGAATCCAGCACTTACATTCTGAGCTTGGACTGAGTCACTTCTGCAGGTATACGTCTCTCTTGTCAATTAGAAAGATAGGCAGCAAATTATGGAAGTGGATTCAGCTAACCTGATGGTGTAAAGGGACAAAGCCGTATCATCCAGGTGACTCAAGTTTGATTAGTGCCTCAGGAGGTTGATGGTGCTGGCAGGAAAGATGAGAGTGTCTAACCTGAGGAGAGAGACGTGACTGTGTCCCTCTATTTTAGTTCTGGTGCAGTCTAAAACTCAGACAGTGGACACAGGGCTGCAGGGAAGAGAGAATGGGGCAGGTGTGTGTGCTAATCATGCACAGTCAGTGACAGAGAGCATGCTTGAGATTTCTCCACATGGTTGTTCCCAGTGGTTATGATAGCAGCATGTAGGGGTGGGACACAGGTCTATAGGAAAAATACGATTGTAGTATGACAGGCTCTGCTTAGCTTGGGTCAATCAACCTACCCTGGCACACCTCATACTCTTCGGACTGTGCATGGAGAAGGCAGACATGTTCAGGGGGTCTCTTGGCAAGGAGATCCTCCTGGTGTGGGTCACAACAGGGAAAAGCCAAGGATGGAACTTGTAGAGATTGACATAATATTGGTAAACAGGGACCTGAAGTCAGGAAAAATTTAAACAAAATAAATCTACATGCAAATGATAGTAAAGATGCAGAAGTGCAATTAACTGTGTAAGAAGAATAAAAAGGTCTTTACACTGCTAGCTTTGTTTCTGTATTGTAGTACAAGCTAGTGAAGGAGCAACATCCACAATGTTTTGGTGTCTTATTTTATAAGACCTTATATTTTAAATGGAGTGGGTTTTCTGTGACTTTACAACACATCTGGAATTTCAACAGTGTTTTAAAAAAAAGACCACTCAAATGAGGTCCCTGTGAATGGCCAACATTTTAATTCAGTCATACACAGATTTACCAGAAAATAGAGCTGTGCAATAATGCTCCATAATTCTAGTTGTAGGAGTACTAGCATCGCTGATGCAGGATTCTTGTATCTGTAGTGAAAAAGGCTGCAAGTGAATATCAGTCTTCAGACAGACTTTTTAGCAACTGGATTTCCCATAGCATGTGCTGCTATGCTCGAAATAGTAAATATAAAAAATGAAGAAAAAAGTGAAAAAAATGCATTATTTTCCTACAGAACGCCAAATGAAGCAGATAAACAAAAGAAGTAAAAGGCCCAGTGTTCATCTGACATCACAGGAACTTCAGTTTCCTAGCATAAGTCAAAGAACACTTTAGAAAAGCCCCATACCTGCTTGA